>NW_024100121.1:0-123918 GCF_016545835.1 Crotalus tigris | reverse complement strand
AAGGAGGAAATGGAAAGATTTATAAAAAAAACCTGGAGAGAGGTTTCATTGAACCAGCTAAGCCTAAAGTGGCTGCCCCGGTCCTTTTTAGAGAGAAGAAGGATGGCTCTTTACGTTTATGCGTTGATTATAGGGCCCTGAACACAATCAGTGAAAGCAACCTATACCCGCTGCCCCTCATGAAAGACATGCTGTCACACCTATCGAAAGGGAAAATTTTGTCTAAACTAGACTTAAGGGAAGCTTACTATCGAGTGAGAATCAAGGAAGGGGACGAATGGAAGACTGCATTTAACTGCCCCATGGGGTGCTATCAATTCAAAGTCTTGCCATTTGGATTACAAGGGGGCCCTGCAGTCTTTATGCAATTAATCAATGACGGTCTAAGGGAGCACCTGTTTAAGGGGGTCCTTGTTTACTTGGACGACATTCTTATCTTTACCGAAACAAAAGAAGAACACGTCAAACTTGTCAGAGCGGTTTTAAAGAAGCTGAGAGCCGCTCACCTATATGCCAAACTCTCAAAATGCGAATTCCACCAGGAAAGGATAGACTACCTAGGCTATCGCATATCCCCACAGGGCATTGAAATGGACCCAGAGAAGGTCAGAGCAGTATTAGAATGGGCACCACCCCGCACAAGAAAGCAACTACAAAGTTTCCTGGGCTTTGCAAATTTTTACCGCCAATTCATTCCCTCATTTGCACAGATAGCCTTGCCCCTCACCAACTTACTAAAAACGACGGGAACATCCTCAGTAAAACCTAGCCAGCCACTAACATGGACAATGGAGTGCCAAGCAGCGTTTGAGAGACTAAAGAGACTTTTTTCTGCCGAACCAGTACTAAGTCACCCAGATATGGACAAGCCCTTCATAATACAGGCAGATGCAAGTGATGTGGCAGTGGGGGCTGTGCTATTACAAGAAAATGATGATGCAGTATTGCAACCCTGTGCATATACATCTAAGAAAATCACGGAAACAGAACAGCGCTGGCCCGTATGGGAGAAGGAGGCTTATGGGATACGTTGGGCATTACTCACGTGGCGACAGTTCCTGGAAGGCAACAAAATCCCCTTCCAGGTAGGGACTGATCACAAAAATTTAGAAGCCCTGAAAACTTCCAGGAAACTCAATCCCAAACAAGCCCGCTGGTCCCAGCATTTTCACCAATTCCAATTTAAGCTCAAACATTTACCAGGAAGAAAGAACTTCCTGGCAGATGCACTATCTCGCATGCCCCAATATAACAGCGCGCGAACCACAGACTCTAGACCAATAATGGCAGAATCACAACTGGCAGCGCCAGTAACCACAAGAACCCAAGCCAAAATAAAAACACAACTGGACAGCCAAACTGGGATTGAATTCAGAAAAAGTTTGGAAACAGATGATTGGTTCCAGAAAAACAAACATGTGTGCACAATGAGAGACGGATTGCCTTGGGTAGGGGAAAAGTTATATATACCAACAACTCAAAGACTAAATTTCATGCAACTTTGCCATGACACAAAATCAGCAGGGCATTTTGGATTTGTAAAAACTTTACACTTAATTAAACGGCAATTTTGGTGGCCATCAATAAAAAAGGACATAGAAAGGTATGTTGCCAGCTGCCCAACCTGTGCATCAGCAAAGAGGTTGCAAGGGAAATCGCCAGGGCTGTTACAACCAGTGGCAAGTCCCTCAGCCCCCTGGAGGGAAATAGCCAGGGATTTTATAGTGGAATTGCCTGAAAGCAATGGGAATACTGTTATCTGGACAGTCACGGACCTATTTTCCAAACAGGTGCACTTTATCCCTTGCCAAAAAATTCCCACTGCAAAGGCCTTAGCAAAACTTTTCATCCAGCACATTTACAGATTGCACGGGGCACCCCAACGCATCATCTCTGATAGGGGAGTGCAATTTACGTCTGCATTTTGGAAGGAATTTTTATCCCTCTTAGGGACCACTCAGGGATTGACATCTAGCCACCACCCTCAAGGAGATGGACAAGCGGAACGCTGCCAGTCGGTACTTGAGCAATATTTGAGATGTTTTTTAAATTTCCAACAGAGTGATTGGACGGACTTACTTCCTTTTGCAGAAGTTGCCTACAATAATGCAGTCCACTCCAGCACAGGCTACACTCCTTTTCAAATAGCCAACGGCCAAAGTTTCAACCCTATGCCAGAGTTAACCCCAAAAGAACCAACGATCCCTTCACTGAAAGAATGGATGGAAAACCTACAAAACACCTGGCCAATAGTCAGAAAATCACTAGATGAAGCTAGGCGGGCATACAAAGCACAAGCCGATAAAAAAAGGGTTGAGCCTACACCATTCATTATAGGAGAAATGGTGTACTTATCTACAAAATACCTAAAGTCCCTACAGCCCTGTAAAAAACTTGGACCAAAATATATAGGACCTTTTCCAATTAAAAGGATCATAAATCCAGTAACAGTAGAATTAGAATTACCCAAAAACCTCAGGCAAATACACCCAGTTTTTCATTGCAGCTTGCTGAAAAGAGAGCATCAGTCACCTCTACGGCCAAAAATCCCCCCCCCACCACCTCCAATCATGGTGGAGGGGGAACAACACTTCGAAATAAAAGAGATCCTTGACTCTAGGAGATATCATGGAACAACTCAGTACCTAGTTGCCTGGAAACACCTCCCTGCCTCACAAAATGAGTGGGTCCATAAACGTCACGTCAGAGCTCCGAAGCTATTGAAGAAGTTTCACACAGAGTATCCTAACAAGCCTAACTAAATTCTTTACTTGTGTTTTCTTTCAGGTGGATCTCTCTTATTGTTAAGAGGGGCCGGATGTCAGAATCCAATTATATTTCATCTTTAATTATCAAACATAGAAACTCCCAATTCTGCCTTCTCTGGATTCTGCCATAAGAGGGAGAAAAGGGGGAGAGCAAAGGGGCTTTATGGCCCTCACTTCCTTCAGCACACTTCAAAGGACTGAATGTGTGTTTATTGTGGCCTCTAAGCATTAACATATCAAAGAAGAGTAATTGCCTTTCATGTAGTTATCTGAAGTCTCCATCCAGACGGAAGAAGAAAGGGGATGGAATTGTGATACTTGAAACTATCACTGGAAGGGGGGTTGATTGGGTGGGACTACTGGGGAACCCCTTAAAACCTTGAATGGGAGAGCTTGAACCCCAAGTCCTGTCTAGCATGCCTGCAACCATTTTCTCTTAATAAAGGATTCCTGTTGGAAGAGCTATTCCAAGAGTTCTGTCTTCTTAAGATGCAAAGTGGGGTGGTCCTTACAGCAAGGCCCTGATTGGATCTCCATTATATTTATAGTGTATTTGTACTCTATTTAAACCCCATTCCAACTCGGTCAGGCTGCTGGAACGTGCTACATTCCACCAGCTGCTGCTTAAACTGTAAGTTTTGGGAGAATCCACCAGGAAAGTAGCAAGGCCCTGATTGGATCTCCATTATATTTATAGTGTATTGTACTCTATTTAAACCCCATTCCAACTTCGGTCAGGCTGCTGGAACGTGCTACATCCCACCAGCTGCTGCTTAAACTGTAAGTTTTGGGAGAATCCACCAGGAAAGTAGCAAGGCCCTGATTGGATCTCCATTATATTTATAGTGTATTGTACTCTATTTAAACCCCATTCCAACTTCGGTCAGGCTGCTGGAACGTGCTACATCCCACCAGCTGCTGCTTAAACTGTAAGTTTTGGGAGAATCCACCAGGAAAGTAGCAAGGCCCTAATTGGATCTCCATTATATTTATAGTGTATTGTACTCTATTTAAACCCCATTCCAACTTCGGTCAGGCTGCTGGAACGTGCTACATCCCACCAGCTGCTGCTTAAACTGTAAGTTTTGGGAGAATCCACCAGGAAAGTAGCAAGGCCCTAATTGGATCTCCATTATATTTATAGTGTATTGTACTCTATTTAAACCCCATTCCAACTTCGGTCAGGCTGCTGGAACGTGCTACATCCCACCAGCTGCTGCTTAAACTGTAAGTTTTGGGAGAATCCACCAGGAAAGTAGCAAGGCCCTCGCGCCTAACGGCGCGCGAATTATATAATTAGATAACTAAAAATCACAAACAGTAGCAGTACATTCAGGGCAAGTGTGTCTGACATCCCCTGTATCTAAGATGTCCGGCTTAGTTCAGTGCAACACCTGCTTTGCACCTTTTTTTCGCAGTACCCTTTTCAAACTTGGAAACTGTCCTATCTGTAAACAAATCACTAGCCTACAAAGACAGATCATTTACCTAGGGTCTGTAATCCGTGCTCTTCGGGCAGAAATTAGGTGTCCAGTTCAGCCCCTCTACTCTAGTAAGCCTCCCTGCTATCAGCCCCCTTTACCACAAAGATCCTGCAGGAAAAGGGCAGTGTGGACAACCGTGGGATCTGGCAGGATGAGAGCTGTGAACCATAAACACAAAGTTTTCGCTGTGTCCCTGCACAACAGCTACAGTGCCCTTGCTGACCTTAATAGGGACATTAAGGGGACTGGTAAAGGTATTTGTGAAGATAACTCAAATAAGCAGGGGATTGTGGTCCGAGATGAACAACTAGATTTTGACAGGGAGAAGTGTGAATCAGGTATTGCACATCAGTCATGCAAGAATAGAAAGGCTCCCAAAAAGAGAAGCTACCTTCTGGTAGGTGATTCAATTATAAGGGATGTAAATTTAGGAAAGGACACATAGGCTTTGAAAGAGGTCAGGTGTCTTCCAGGTGCTACTGCCAGTAGGGACAAGAAGCGTATTTCTAAAATAATCAAGAATGGCAGCAAGGACTGTGATGTGGAGGCTATTGGACATCTTGGCACTAATGATCTGTCCCAAAAAGATGTACTCTCTGTGCAGAATGATTTCCAGAGCTTGGGGAAGGAACTTAGCAGAATAGGCTGTAGGCTTACTTTCTCAGAGGTTTTACCAGTGTATAAGTAGCAAAACGGAAAAGGCCAGCGCATAGCACAATTCAATATGTGGCTAAAGGAGTGGTGTAAAGGGGAAGGCTTTGGATATATTAGTCACGATGTCAGTAGCTGGTCCAATCAAAATATGTACAAAAGAGATGGTTTGCATCCATCAAAAAAAGGGACTGAGTTACTCGGCTATAAATTCACAGATTTTCTGGAGGGAAATTTAAACTAAACAGCGGGGACAGGGAGTTAATTGATACGGAACAACCCTGTCCCCGGCAATTTAAAAACTATAGGGCTATCAGTGAATGTAGCATAGATGTGTGTGTGGACAAGAATACCAACCTTGCTACCAATCAAAATGAAGCCTCTAATAGCGAGTGCCACATAAAGTGCACTAACCAAATAGGTGGTAAGACAATAGGGGAACTCAGGCACCACACAGGTTATGTAGAAATGAAACACAGGGCCACCCACAAAGGACTCAAATGTTTATACACCAATGCACAGAGTATGAACAGCAAACAGTGTGAACTAGAAATTCAGGTTAACGAGGGCAGATACGATATTGTTGCCATTACGGAAACATGGTGGGATGAAACTCACACATGGAACACACAGCTAGAGGGATTTAAATTATTTAAAAGAAACAGACCAAATAAAAGAGGAGGTGGAGTTACTCTCTATATAAGAAATAAATACATCTCCACAGAAATAGAGTACAACAATGATAAAAACTCTCTTGAATGCATTTGGGTCAATATAAAAGGGGGGGGGGAAATGACATTGCCATAGATGTATACTACAGACCACCCAACCAAACAGAGGAAATAGATGAACTTTTTGCTAGTCAGCTAACTAAGGTATGTAGGAAGCACACCACAATAGTAATGGGGGACTTTAACTACCCTGACATCAACTGGGAGACAAACTCCGCACCAAGTGGAAGATCAAACAGGTCCCTGGCAAACCTAGCAGACAACTTTGTCTCCCAAAAAGTAGAGAAGGGAACTAGGGGATTAGCCATTTTGGATCTAATTCTCACTAACAGAGATGAAATGATAGACGGTGTTGAAGCCATAGGAACCCTGGGAGGAAGTGATCATGCAATATTAGAATTCAAAATTATAGAAGCACAACCAATAGAACACAGTCAAACTAGAGTCTTGGACTTCAAGAGAGCTAATTTCAATAAACTTAGAGAGGGCTTGGGAAGGATTCCATGGATGAGAATCCTCAAGGAGAAAACAACTCAAGAAGCTTGGGAAATTTTGAAAAATGAGATAATAAAAGCACAGTCTAGCACAATACCAACAAAGAGGAAAAATAACAGCTCTCAAAAGAAACCAGCATGGCTGCATAAAGAACTCTCTGACAAATTGAAAGATACAAAGGACAAGTATAGAAAGTGGAAAGAGGGGAACATAACTAAGTCAGAATATCAGCAAATAGCCCGAGCCTACAAAGATGAAGTGAAGAAAGCCAAGGCTCAAAATGAACTAAGGCTTGCGACCAAAGTCAAAAATAACAAAAAAAGCTTCTTTCAACATGTAAAAAAACAAGAAAAAAGTGAAGGAAATGAGCGGTCCATTAGTGGGTGGAAGTGGCAAGAAGGTGACAAGCAACAGGGAGAAAGCAGAACTATTTAACTCATTTTTTGCATCTGTCTTTACACAAAGGGAAAAAACAGACCAACCTATCAAAATTAGTGCCATAAAAAACAAAACAGAAACACAAGTTAAGATAGGCAAGAAAATGGTTAGGGAGCACCTGTCCAGCCTAGATGAGTTCAAATCGCCAGGACCAGATGGATTACACCCCAGAGTTCTCAAGGAACTGGCAGATGTGATATCGGAGCCGCTGAACTATATTTTTCAAAGATCCTGGAACACAGGGGAACTACCAGAGGACTGGAAAAGAGCTGATGTAGTTCCCATCTCAAAAAAGGAAAAAAAATGGATCCAGGAAATTACAGACCTATCAGCCTGACCTCAATACCTGGGAAGATCCTGGAAAAGATAATCAAACAACGAATCAACGAACACCTAGAGGCAAACAAAGTCATTACTAAAAGCCAACATGGGTTTGTCAAAAATAGATCATGCAAGACAAATCTTATTGCATTCTTTGACCAAGTGACAAAATTAGTGGATCAGAGGAATGCTGTGGACATAATTTACTTGGACTTCAGTAAGGCATTTGATAAAGTAGATCACAACATACTACTTGACAAGATAGAAAAATGTGGGGTAGACAGAACCACCACCAGATGGATCCGTAGCTGGCTGACCGGCCGTACTCAGCGAGTGGTCCTCAATGGAACTGCATCTATATGGAGGGAAGTGTGTAGTGGGGTGCCCCAGGGCTCTGTTCTGGGCCCAGTACTCTTCAACATCTTCATCAACGATTTGGATGAAGGGATAGATGGGGAACTCATCAAATTTGCAGATGACACCATTATGATTGTCACACAATCAACCAGATGTTTAAAATGGAGATTTGGCATTTTTGTCCACCTATTGAGTCTTTCCCAAGGACCTAGAATAGGCAGACAGGCAAAATTCTTCAAAGTTTAAATCCAATATAGGAAAATTATCAAGCTCACTGTATTGGTTTGTTATTTGTATATTCCTTTTAATTAATGCCCCAGGGCTCTGTTCTAGGCCCAGTGCCCTTCAACATCTTCATCAACGATTTGGACGAGGGGATAGACAAGGAACTCATCAAATTTGCAGATGACACAGGCTGACAGGAATAGGCAACACTCCAGAGATAGGCTTAAGATACAGGAGGATCTGAACAAACTGGAACAATGGGCGCTATCTAACAAAATGAAATTCAATGGTGAAAAAAGTAAAGTTCTACATTTAGGCAAGAAAAACCAAATGTATAGGTATAGTATAGGTGGTACCTTGCTCAAGAGTAGCAACTGTGAGAGGGATCTTGGAGTCCTAGTGGACAATCACTTAAATATGAGCCAGCAGTGTGCTGCAGCTGCCAAAAAAGCCAACACAGTGTTAGGCTGCATTAACAGAGGGATAGAATCAAGATCACGTGAAGTATTAATACCACTCTTCAATGCCTTGGTAAGGCCACACTTGGAATACTGCATCCAGTTTTGGTCACCACGATGTAAAAAAGATGTTGAGACTCTAGAAAGAGTACAGAGAAGAGCAACAAAGATGATTAGGGGACTGGAGGCTAAAACATATAAGGAACGGTTGCTAGAATTGGGTATGTCTAGTTTAACGAAGAGAAGGACAAGAGGGGACATGAAAGCAGTATTCCAATATCTCAGGGGCTGAAATAAAGAAGAGGGAATTAAGCTATTTTCCAAAGCACCTGAAGGCAGGACAAGAAGCAACGGGTGGAAACTAATCAAGGAGAGAAGCAACCTAGAACTAAGGAGAAACTTCCTGACAGTGAGAACAATTAATCAGTGGAACAGCTTGCCTCCAGAAGCAGTAAATGCTCCAACACTGGAAGTTTTTAAGAAGAGACTGGACAGCCATTTGTCCGAAATGGTGTAGGGTTTCCTACCCGAGCAGGGGGTTGGACTAGATGACCTCCAAGGTCCCTTCCAACTTTACTATTATTATTATTATTATTTGGATGAAGAAGTTGAAGGAATGTTATCATTTTTGAAGATGACACATAATTGGATGGGACAGAAATAGAAATAAGATTTAAAATGATTTTGACAAGATAGAGGATGGGTTGAAGATAAAAGTGTAATTTCTTCACTTAACATGCAAAAGTCTAATACACAAGTTTAGAATGACTTGATAATAGTATTAGAAATAAATTATTGTATTTCTTTATTATATTTTGAATATAAGTTAGCAATGTAATGTGGTTGGAGAAAAGGCAAATACAACTAAAGGCCGCATCATTTGAAGGATAATTTCCAAATCACTGGAAGTAATAATGCTACTTTATTCTGCTCAGTTATATGTCATGTCAGGCAGTATGTCTAGTTTTCATTACTATATATTCAAAAAGATTCAGAAAAATGTAATAGGTTTAGAGAAGGGCAATGGGTATAGTTGGGGACTAGAAACTAATTTCTATGATGAAACAGTGAAAGAGATGGATATATTTAGCCTTGAGAAAAGACAGCTTCAGGGCAGGATGATGGATATGATAGCTTTCTTTTAAAATGATGTCACTTAGAAGAAGGTCAATATATGTTCTCTCTTGTTCTTGAATACAGTATATAGAATAATGGATGCATTATTTTAAAATATATCATTTCTATGCAATCTTAATGTAACTTTCATGGAAGTTTCCTTTCCCTTTATCTCTACAGTATAGCAATTTTGACTAAGAATGAATAAGAAATCCAAAATAACTCAAGGAACGTTCATGGTTGTGGGAAAACTTAAATCTGTATCTCTGGAGTCATAATGCAACATCACCGCATTATGTTCAGTAATAGAACTTGGAATAATAGTTGATATTAATTATGGGAGTTTTATATCAAAATGTTTGAAAATTACTAGATTACAGAAAGCTGTTCTATATATTAAATTTAGTGAAGCAAAACTTTTCTGTTATGAACAGAGACAGTTTACTTTAAGTTAAGCATATATTCCTGTTTAACCTGTAAATACAATTATCCCACATTATCTTTGAAAATGTATACAAAATAAACTAGGCCGAGAGATAGACAATTTTATTGGAAAGTAAAGCTATTCATTTCAAATGTATTCATTCTAAAAGTAGTCTTCAACTTTTCCCAACTTAGAACTTACTTTAGCCTCATTCGTAAACATGAGACCCAGTTATAGATTTTATATCCTGGATGTTGATTGGGTTTTAAAATGTAGAAAATTTATATGACAAATACTTTGTCATATTGCATGTATTAGCAAACATATGGGAAATTATCATATCAAATATAATTATCATTGCATTGCATTAAACTGAGAGTCATTTTTTGTATTGATCTTATCAACATTTTACAGTGTGGTCAGTTATATTCTATTAAGTTGTTACATGCAGTTGTTGACCCACAAAAGCTTAGCATACCATTTGCCCTATTCTGGCCAGGAATGGTAGAATAGGATTACAGTCCTTTTTTGGTTACCATACTGTCTCCTAATTTTTCCATTTTAATCTGTTCTCACCTCTTACTATTTTTTATTTTCAAAATTCTATTCTGCCAGGCAATGTCATCCAGTAGACGATTAACATTCTTGGCCATTATTTTAAGCCTGTTTGCTCTGATTTTCAGAATCCACATGCCTTTTAATTTAGATCCTTCTAAAATGATAAAATGTAGAATCTTGGGATTTCATAATCCTGTCTGAAGCAACCTGGATTTCATTTTCAAAACTGGATGCTTTTATTAATGAGGTCCAAAAGCATAATTCTTCATCTGTTATCATCATTAAAAAAATATTCTTATGTATTTTGAATACCTTAAATATAGGTTTCTATTCATTGGATATGTTCCAGAATATTTTCTGTTGTGAGTAGCAGTAAAGGAGATAATAAAGAGACCATTTAAATTTAAACATGATGAAGAAAGATAAAACCACAGGGCTATGTTGAAGCAGTTCCTAACTATATATATATATGTATACACATATGTGTGTGTGTATATATATATATATATACACACACATATATATATATATATATTCAAGACTTAACAAATTTGCTTTTCAGAAATTTTTCTGGAAAAAAATGTTAATGGGGAAAACTTTTAACAAGGCAAGCCCTGGAAATGACCCTCTTGGATCTAAGCACTGTTGAAAACTCAGGCGAAGAAAGATTTGACAGAAACCATCTTGCTGAATTTCAACGGCCTTCTCTTCAGCTAGCACTAGGCATGGAGAAACAATTCACTTAATGAGGCAAGATCAATCCCAACAGGAAACCCTGTGATAGTTCAGATTTACATTCTTGTATGTGGAACACACATTGCAACTAGCATTTATAAATCTTTGAAAAATAAAAATAGTGTCATTCTCTTTTAAAAACTGAATGTTTGCTTTGTGCAGCATTTAACTACCGGCTTTTGAAGCAGCAGCTTAAGTTCTTTTGTAGACAAGTTGTTTAATGTTACTCAGACAAGGTAAAATCAAAGTCTAATAGAGTAGAAAAACAGCAAAGACAGAAAAGTAAGTAAAAAGATAAATCACACAGGAAGTTTTGCTCTCTTTTTTTGGTTATTCATTCAGATCAAAGTGCTTGTTTCAGGTCTAATTAACTAAAGCTAATGCAGATTGGAGACCTTCTGGCGCAGAGTGCAGCCTTGGAAGATACATTTGAAATTTTCTGAAGATTTAAATAATTAATATGACACTTTGCACTTTGAATGGAAAAAATAAAATAATAATAACAACAATAATAAATCCAACCCTGTGCTCCAAGTTGACAACCAATGTCGTTGCCATGTTGGATATAATTTGTTCCAAGGAAAATGAAGCAAGGAGACTGCCTGGACTGTATTGTCTAATAGGATGGTCGATCAGTGGATTGGTTTATCTTTTGTTATGCTAAGGGGGATCTTTTGTGTACCACTCCAGCCCCTCCCCAAATCTGCTCTGGTTGAAGAAAGATATAGGGGGGGGGAGACAAATCTGCTTTAGGAGTTAGAGGATGGTCATTTAATGGTTTTTAATCCTCTTAATCCACGTAAGAATGGCGATCTCTAAATGAAAATCCTATCCAGAAGTCCTTTTGATTCAAATGCCTGGCTCACAAGATGGAGTTGAGAGAGGGGGCTGCAGAAAAAATATAGTAATATGATCTCCAGGCCTGTGACATTATTCCATATTATTCTTTGTTTTTTCCATAAGAGATCTAATCAGGTATAAAAGTACGATTTCTACAAAAGCACAAGTTGTTTTGTTTGGAACAACCTATTCCTTCAGTGGAAAAGTTTCTTGTTCTAATTGTCTCAACTGTATGCAAATTATCCCTAGCTTTGACTATGTACTAATGCCCTTTCCAAGCTGTTTTTTAAACTTGCATATTTTTAAAGAGACTGAAACCTGCTATTGAGTTTTGATCCAGATTAGTGCTAAACTATTGACATAATCATAGTTAAGCCTTTGGTGTAGTTCATTACTACTCCATAAAGGCAAGATTGCTCCCTACACTATCTTTTTTAAAAATCACAAAGAGCCCTCATATCTAATTTGATACCTTAGCCTAAGTTTGCTGTATAGTATTATCTCTTAAACACAGCAGCAGAATGAATAACACAATAAGATTGGCTGTTCTTCCCTGAAAAAATTAACTTATTTTTAAAAGAATATTATGTGGTTCATAAGAAATTCAGTAGACATGAAGTGATGATAAACCCTGTCTTTCTGCTCAAAGCAGGAATCTCAGAATAGAAAATATTATCTTCATAAAATGAATCGTTTAACATGGAGATAAATTGCTAAATTGCTTGGATTGGAACAAAAAATGTCTCTTTGGAGATTTTTTTTTTGTAAGTGGAGCTGTGGGGACCAAATAGCATTATGGGAGGAGTACCTGCCATAGGACTATCAAATATGTATTGCCCTTTTTGCTGCTGTGTAGTGAACATCTGGATTTTCTTGTAACTCTGATCTGATAGTTCCATAGTTTGGAAGTAGTGCAAGAGAAAGTCTTCCCTTTATAGGTTTTTTAAAAGCAAAGGTATCTTCTGCTGGTTTTCCTGGTTGGATAGATTTGTAACAGGAAAGATCAGTCTTCAAATATCAGACATAAGGCAAATAGGGTTTTAAAGGTAAATAAAAATATGAAAAAATGTGGCTACTAAGCAGTGCTAAGTATAGGTCTTTCCATTCAGACATTACAATATCATTGTATCTCAATATGGCTAGCAGCTTAGCATTTTGCACCAATGGCAACTTCCAGATACTTTTCAAAGATATCTCTGTATACAGCATCACAATGCAATTTATCACAAGTCTCAATATAGTTTGAGTATAATTTTAACAGAGTCTGTTAATTGTTCTTTAAGTTGAAAGTCTCATTTGTACTCATTTGTACTGTTTTAATTATACAATCCCAGAAATCTGACACAAAATTCACTATATGTCCTAAACACCTTATTTACTTTATTTGTTATGCTATTCTTATGCAGTAATAATTAATAATAATTCTCCTGGAATTAAGGAAAAACTTCCTAACAGTGAGGACAATTTACCAGTGCAACTTCATCACTGGAGACTGAACAGCCACTTGTTTGAAATGGTATAGGGTCTCCTGCTTGAGCAGGGGGCTGGACTAGAAGACCTCCAAGGTCCCTTCCAGCTCTATTCTATTCTAGTATTTAGTAATTTATTTACTTTATAAACATTATTACAATTAATAATAAACATCAACACAGTTAATAATCATAACCCTATTAAGAACAATAATGGAGAATACTCCTTGAATATTATAGAAAACAAGTTTGTTAGTTCACAACCAAGAAATTGTCCCTGTAGCTTGGTAGTCACATAAGAATATTTGAGCCTTCCAGTTCTGGTTCGCGGCATCGCTAGTTGTACGAGGAGACTTCTCTCCTCGTTGACTAGGTTTCCCTCCGTCGGTGGACCCTTATACGGGTCCAAAGTCGCCCTGGAGGGTGCGACTTCTGTTGAGGAGGCTGCGGTCTGACTGCGGAGGAGCGCCGCTTCCTCCAGCTGTCCGGATGAAACTCTGAGGACCAACAGAGAAGAAGATCGGCCAGGAAAATGGCCAATCGCCCTGCCACTTCAGACCATAAGTCGAATAACATCTAAGCTTTTAGTGTCCCAGTGGTGAATCTGGTGAGAATTTTTTTCTTATTTTTCTCTCTTTTCCGTTTATTTTTTTGATTGTGTGCCTGTAAAGAACTCTTGAAATTATTTTCCTGGCTTGGAAAGGCAGCTTCTGCTTTTTTATGGGAAGAAAGGCATTTCACAAACACTGAAAGGCTATAATCTATTTTTATTGGGACACTAAAAAGGAAAAAAAAGGAAAGGGCTTCTCTCTCCTTTCTTTTTAAGAAATTTACTATTTCTACACACACACACACACACACACACACACACACACACACACACACATATATATATGTTTTCTGAGGTTTTCGCGGGTATTTGTATGTAGGTCTTTGGTTGTTCGGGTTTTCTCCCACGTAAAATTGGAAGTGTCTTGGCGACGTTTCGACGAAGTCCCATTCGTCATCTTCAGGCTGGTGCTTTCAGCTTCATGCCTTGAGCAGCAGTGTGTGGTCTTGGCTGTTTCTTCCTTTTAACTGCCAGTGGAGGTATGAACTGATTGGGTGGGAGCTTGGCTGTGTTCTGATTGGGTGGAGGTGTGTTCTGATTGGTTAGGGGCTTGGCTGTGCTCTGATTGGCTGGGGGGTTGGTAGTGCTCTGATTGGCTGGGGGGTTGGCTGTGCTCTGATTGGCTGGGGGAGTGTTCTGTTTGGTTGTGCTCAGGTTAGTCTGAGTTGCAGAGGGATTCAAGATTTTGGGCTGCCCTGCCATTCCTTGGCTTCGTGTTCATGGTCGTGCTTCCTCTTCATGGAGGGTGTCAGTTTGCTTCATGTATGGATTGGGGGGGTTTAAAGTGGCTAATGATGAAGCTGTGGTCTGGCTTCTGCTTTGTGGTCGTGCCTCATAGTCAGTGTGGCTTTGGGTTTGTTTTTTGCGTGGATGTTTGGTGGTTTTTGTGAGTGTGGGTCTGGTATCATTTTTTGTGTTAGGGAGTCGTTTGTCAATGAGGGCGGGTTTCCAAATGGCTGGTAGGTGGGAGGTATCATCTCGCTTGTTCATGCTGTGTGGACGTTTTTCTATCTCGATGGCTTCTCTGATTATTCTGTTATTGCTCTAGAAAAATCTGATCACAAACCCAAACTCTGGCTCAGATACGTAGACGACACCTTCATAATCTGGCCACATGGGAAAGAAAAACTGGACAACTTCCTCACACACCTCAACAGCCTACACCCCAAAATACAGTTCCCCATGGAAACAGAAACTAACAACCAACTTCCCTTCCTGGATGTCTTAGTCTACAAGAAATCCAATGGCTCCCTAGGACACACCATCTACCAGAAGAAAACACACACAAACCGCTATCTGCACGCTCTCTCACACCACCACCCAGCACAGATCAACTCTGTAGCCAAGACACTCATCTCCAGAACAAAACGCTTAGCTGACGAACAACACCTAAAACCCGAACTACACACTCTCACCAATGTACTAACATCCAATGGATTCCATAGAAATAAGATTACAAACCTAATCCAAAAAGAAACCCCCACTAAAATCCAAGACAAAGAACAAGAAAACGGCAAAGCCTCCTCCCATACATAAAAGGCATCACAGACAGAATCAGTAAGATCCTCCATAAACACAACATCAAAACAGCATTCTGCACAAACAGAAAAATATCCACCATCCTTAGAAACCCCAAAGATAAAATTGAATTAGAAAATCAAGGAGTATACGAAATCCCATGCACCACTTGTCCCACCACATACATCGGACAAACCAACAGAAGAATAAGTGCACGCATTGAAGAACATAAGAACTCAGTCAAAAAAGAGGAACCAACATCTTCCCTGGTCCAACACCTTAAAGCCACAGGACATGAAATTGACTTTAAAAATACCAGAACCATTGCCAAAAGTGAACATTTTAATAACAGAATAATCAGAGAAGCCATCGAGATAGAAAAACGCCCACACAGCATGAACAAGCGAGATGATACCTCCCGCCTACCAGCCATTTGGAAACCCGCCCTCATTGACAAACGACTCCCTAACACAAAAAATGATACCAGACCCACACTCACAAAAACCACACAGGATGTCACCACCAAACATCCACGCAAAAAACAAACCCAAAGCCACACTGACTATGAGGCACGACCACAAACCAGAAGCCAGACCACAGCTTCATCATTAGCCACTTTAAACCCCCCCAATCCATACATGAAGCAAACTGACACCCTCCATGAAGAGGAAGCACGACCACGAACGCGAAGCCAAGGAATGGCAGGGCAGCCCAAAATCTTGAATCCCTCTGCAACTCAGACTAACCTGAGCACAACCAAACAGAACACTCCCCCAGCCAATCAGAGCACAGCCAACCCCCCAGCCAATCAGCCAATCAGAGCACAGCCAACCCCCCAGCCAATCAGAGCACAGCCAAGCCCCTAACCAATCAGAACACACCTCCACCCAATCAGAACACAGCCAAGCTCCCACCCAATCAGTTCATACCTCCACTGGCAGTTAAAAGGAAGAAACAGCCAAGACCACACACTGCTGCTCAAGGCACGAAGCTGAAAGCACCAGCCTGAAGATGACGAATGGGACTTCGTCGAAACGTCGCCAAGACACTTCCAATTTTACGTGGGAGAAAACCCGAACAACCAAAGACCTACATCTACATACAAATACCCGCGAAAACCTCAGAAAACTATATATATATATATATATATATATATATAGGTTGCTAACAAAGAATAAAGAGAGAACTGGTATAGCTATTTCGAGTTCCTTTAACTCTCTTCAGCCAGACTTACTCTTCTGAGATTTGAACCTGGGCTATCTGCATGTTAGGCAGTTGTTATAACCTCTAAGCCACAGGCTCTCTTCACTTTGTCAGCTGTATCAGAAGAGAGACAGGGGGAGGAGATACACACACACACACACACACACACACATATATTACCTTAAAAGATAGGAAAAAAAAGAACTGATTTTTGGAAAGGACTTTCTTAACTTACTGAGGTCATCTAGTGGCGAAAATTTAATACTGCAACCCTGCTTATTTCTTCTTATGAACTTTAAAACACTAAAGATAAACTGTGTACCTGTGAAGCTGTGGGGGTGAATGTTTCTACATTAAACAAAGCCTCTACAAAAAAAAGAGATCTCCTTTTAAGCATTAGTATTAAAATGGAGAAACCTCAGATAGAACTGAATTGTGCACTTATATTGGAAAAGATTTATGAGGCCACTGCAGAAATTTATGCTACATTTAAAAACTGTACTTCAGAATTAAGATCCAGAGACTCTACTATATTTGCCCAAACTGATGTCCAGGTTACAACTGATTATGGCATAAATCAAAATGTGCCAGAAGAGGAATTTACAGAGATAGAAGTGGAATTTACTTCATCTGACAATCCCTTCTCCAACAACTTAGAGAACCAGAAGAAGCAAAGACTAAGACTTCAAAATACAAAACAACTACATCGCAAAGAGAACAGAAAAAGATGTTTACTGCAGAGGAAGAGATTTATACTCTCTCAAAGATTATTACAAGCAATAAGAATTGATTTATTGGTTGAAAGAGAAAAAAGATGCTTACTACAGAGAAAGGGACATACATTTGCTCAAAGATTACTACAAGCATTGAGAATGGATTTACTGGTTGAAAGGGAAGTGTCTTTATGGAAGCCGGTGTGGCATAGAAAGGAACCCAGAATCAGACTCAAAAACAAATTTAAAAATGTTTAATGGAGCAAAAGGCAATGTTGATTTCATGGATTGTTTTAAGGATAATGATTTAGAGCTGAAGAATGCAATTATACACATGTGTGTTTAAATTAGTAAAAATTGTTGAATGGATTAAAAGGCAATGTTGGTTCTATGGATTGTTTTAAGGATAATGATTTAGACTTAGAAGTAAGAAATCTACAACTATACTCACGTGTGTTTAATTTAGTTTGATGACTTTTTTGCTTTATGAAAGTTTGTTTGGTATGGAAATATGAAAGTTAAATGTGGAATGAAAAAAGAAACTTGGCTTTACAGAGACTAAGAATGCATTTCTTGGAGTAAAAGATTGATTTAGACTGGAATTTTGAAATGAATTAATTAGGAGATTTTTGTGTATAATAATATGTTTCGATATGATAATTAATTGGATGGAAGTTGGTTTGTTTAATGAATGGAAATGAAATAAGTTGAATGATCTAGATTTAGAAGTAAGAAAATTATAACTATATCTATGTGTAATGTTTAATTAAGAGATATTTGTGTATAATAATACGATTTGATATGATATGATAATATTATCTTTTTTAAAACTAAATTAGTTATTATTGGAAGAAGAAATAAATAAGATTGGTGATAAAAAAGGGATGAGAGAGATTAAGAACTTGAATATATTTGCAAGAGATATTTGAAGGGGTAATATGTTGATGAAAAACATTATTTGATTATGGTAATTGAAATTGATAAAGTTTTAATAAACAGGTTTAGTAGTAATAGAAATGTAGGATAGAAATGAAATATATTAAATTTATTATGTTACTTGAGAGAAATAGAGAGATTATAGCGAATGTATTAAGTTGAGCTGTTATTGTGTGATTTTATGTTGGAATCTGTGTTTACCCAAACACCACGGTGTGCCTCAAACACTTTCTGTTAAAACTGTAAAACTAATAAAATATATTTTTTAAAAAATTGAGGAATTTGGTGACAATGACTTCTTTTTTTTATTTTCTCAAGCTTATGGATCTTTCTTTCTTCCATCTATCCCTAATTAACAAAAAACAGTTGTTTGGCTGGCCTAATTTACAAGGCAGAGCCCTAAGTTTGAAAGATCTTCAGACTAAATCACAGACTTCAGTCATCTGATGTCAGACTTCCTCCATTTGGGGAGATGCACTATATATCTATATAAGTAAAAATAATAATTCCCAAATGTGCAGCTATACAAATACAATAATGCATGCATTCATTATTAGAAACCAGACAATCACTACCAAATACATAAATAAAAGGAAAAAAAACATTTTTTGTTGCTTTCCAGGTGCTACTTGTGTCTTGTGTTATGTAACCTTTATGAACTTTATTTTCTAAACAAGTTTCATTCATCTGGTTTTTTCAACAATAAAAGAGGTCACTTGGAGACAAAATAAAACCACTCTATCAAAGTCATAAAAAGAGAAATGACTGGGAAGCACTTTTCTCTGGGGTTTCCAGTCTATCAGAAAGTTGACATTTTTGAAATTGATTTTTTGAGTTTTGTCAACTATTCCCAATGTCAGTAAAGTACATTACAGGTGTCAGAAAATCATGCTGAATTTCATAGAGTTTGTCAGGTCTAAAAGAAATGGCACAGTCATATAGTTTTCACTGACATAGATTTAACATCCTCGTTACATAGCATGTATTCATTCAAAGAAAATGAACAGCAAAAGCACAGGAAAGAGAACTAACTATCCACATCCACATAGTCATATAAACATATGCACACAGCAAATAGATTTCAGCTGGTAAGTGAAATCTACAGTATACTACAGTACAAGAAATGTAGATTGTTCAAAGATTTTCAAGGACAGAGAGTATACCCCTATTATCAGGCAACAAAGATTCCAATAACTTGAGATCCCCAGGGGTAGCATAGTGATCAAGGAAAACACCCCTAGTCAAACCTTCACTTGAATATCTTCTGAAGGAAAACACAGACTTCTAAAAGGGATATGAAACAGTAAGGTCTCTTGAGACACATCCTAATGAAATTTGCCACTCTCAAAATTAAAATTGCCTTGAATATGGCAAAGTCTATTAGAACCACAACAACAGCATTGATTTTTAAGGACTCCACCCTAGTCTGTTTAAGAAAAAAGCATAGTTTCTTGAAAAGATAATAAGAATAAAGCTTTTTCCCTAGTTGAATAGTTCTGAAAACTGGTTTGTATATATTTGTACATGGAGGGTGAATTTCAATGTGGTTTACCTGCAGGGGAAGGAATAACAGTTCAAATGCATTTTTGTTTTTGTTAGGTGTGTTGAATCAATAGCTGATAGCACTTTCAGGACTTTTTTTATATCCTTTCAAAATATATATTCAGCTTCAAATAGATTTAGGCTGGATCATATCACACTGCTACATTAGAAATTAAATCTGATTGGTTATGATACATATTTTGAAAATAAAGCTAGGCAACCTAGCTGGTCACATCATTAGGCAGAATGAAGCAACTGCTTCAATGATCAGATGTTTGAAAGCAATAAAGTAGATCCCCCACATATTCCTCCTGAGCCGTGCAGATATAATCTCCTAGATGAGAGAACTGTATTGGTGTGTACCTTAGTATATACAATTGGTGTGCACTTCCAAAATTAGAATGTTGTCCACAAGTGTGGAAAAGAACTCTATTCTCTTTCTAGTATTGGTTAAATTCTTCTCCATTCCAGTTTGCTTCTGTAGGTACTGTACAATGGAAGGCTTACCACATTGGCTGGATCTGCTTGTTCTATTGTGTAACCATTGCCTTTTGCAATAGTACACATTGTTTACCAATCAGATGACCTAATCCACATGACAAAACTAAAACATTGCAATATAAACTAGGAGATTTATGTTAAGGATTTTTAATAGTAGGTGGTTTTGCACAAACAGTATGGATTTCCATATGCATACTTCCGTGAAGTGCCTGATCATTCTGATTTTGCAACGTTCCTCAGTTTCTCCTGTCGCATGCCTAAAAACTAGGATCTGGTTAAGGAAGGAAGGCTCTCTTCACAATGATAAATAAATTAGTGCTCTCTGAATTTTGTGTCTTTG
This sequence comes from Crotalus tigris, assembly GCF_016545835.1. Classification (NCBI taxonomy): domain Eukaryota; kingdom Metazoa; phylum Chordata; class Lepidosauria; order Squamata; family Viperidae; genus Crotalus; species Crotalus tigris. The sequence continues at coordinate 103,485 of NW_024100121.1, read as the reverse complement.
ATTTCTCTATCACTAGTAGCTATGTTAGTGTAGAATTCTTGGATTTATGGACCAAGGAACTGGTTAAGTCAATTAAACTGTTAGATTACAAGTGTATTCATCCCATGGACAACTCCTCAATGGACCTATATAGGCCTTTTCACAAATCGTTAAGATTTTTGTGCATTGATACTCTTTAGCTCAAGAAGATTTTCTTGGACCAAGTATTGTTCAATGGAAGGTTTACCACATTGGCTGGACCTACTTGTTCTATTGTGGGCACAATATTTACTTTTGATGGGACCCCATGAATCTTCTTCCCATTTCCCTCTTAGTGGCAAAAAAGTGAATGCATTTAAAATATTCTAATGCCAATACTTGTAATGATCTAAGAAATAGATAGCTAATTATATGCTCTTTTTTCCTATTGACTTTTATTTGCCAAGTCTTAAAATATGGAAATTTCTCTAAAGAATAGGAGCAGGAAATGACCATAACAATTTCTTGAAGTGAAGTTTTGTCTAGGTTTTTTCCCTATATGAAATCTTGCTAGAATTCAATGCAATATTAAACATAGTGGTGAAATTAATTAATCTCAAATTGTATATTTCAGAAGATTAGTTGTGTGATTATTCCATCCTGTATAGTGACTAGTTTCTAGTTCTGTCCTATTTTAGCTAAGAAGCTGTTTCAATTTGTCCAATTCTGTAGAACAATTATAACTTGAAAATCTGACTTTCTTTCAGGAAGGTGTAAATATAATGTACTGAAGCAATAATTACTGCATTAATTTTTCAAAGAATTAACTGAGCATTTTACAATAAAGACCAATAACAAGGGAGGGAGGGAGAAAGACTGCATATTCACAGCACACTCACATATACATATAGACATATATAGATATGCACACATACACAGCCACTTGTAAATCTGAATGTAACGATAGTAACAATACTTGGATTTTGAGCAGTAACTTTTAAAGTGAGAGGTAAAAAAAGGAAAAAATATTAATTTATAAAGGAAAATTCTTTGTAATAAGGAAACAAATACTGTTTTGAATATATCCATATTCTTTAACTTTCCATATTAATTTAATACATCCATGTTTCACCCCATTTCTTCTAATATACTACAAATAAATAAATCTTGATAACAGTACTTATGGGTGTACTTTTGGAAGTCCTGGAGGAAGACTCTGAGAATATGTATCTAGTGTGATCATATTTGGAGTCAACACCAACTTAATGGCACTCAATTAATCAATCAGTAAAAAAACAGGTAGAATCGTGTCCTTTTGCACAGCTTTTGTGTATCTTCAGACACCTATTCCTCTGATATCCCTTACCAATGTTCTGTCATTTGTAGTACTTAATATTATAACCATCCTGTTAGATTTATAATCATTCTTTTTCTAAATTTAACACACACACACACAAACACACACATATACACACATATATATGTATATGACAGAAAAAAAGTGTTTTAAATGACATGTATTTTAAGCATGTCAATTTTTATATATACCCTAACACATCTGTCATTCAAAATAGACTTTTTTCTAAGCATTGTAAAAACTGAGAAACAATCACTATTCTTGTTGTGTCCTGGGCCTGATGAGGAAACTCAGCAGGCCCAGAAATGTTGCAAATGGTCCCGGGCAATCTAAAAGCTGCCCGGGACCAGACTGGCTGGCGCCAGACCACTGCGCATGCGCAAGGCATGAAGAAAGAAGGATTCCTATTGGCTAGACTGCCTGGGGATTGGAAAACTATAAAAGGCCTGTGTGCCCATTTTGCAAGTGCTTGGAGTAGAGTTAAGGTGAAATAAAGAAACTTGTTTGATGATGTGTCATGCTTCAATGCCTCGAATCCTGAAACACAAAAGTGGCAACAAAGGTGGGATTGTTGCAAGGAAAAAGGCAGTAAGAAGAGGATAAGCCTCATCTGAAGAGCCTGAAGCCTGGGGAATCGGCGTCCAGCTCTGCACTCACCTGCCAGTACAGCATTGCTGGAGGTGAGCTTGGCAAATGGGCCCTTCCCCCTCAATGAAGGCTTGCAGAGAGGCATTCGAAGCAGAAGATGTCAAAGATTGGATGTCTGTCTGAGTTCGATGTCTCTCACACAGAGCACTGGAACTCCTATGTGGCCCAGGTGCAAAATTACCTAAGGGTCAACCAGGTTCGGGAAGATGGCTTGAAAGCGGCAACTCTGCTGTGCATCTGCAGCCAGGACACTTTCGATGTAGCCGAGAACCTGGTAGCCCTGGCACTGCTGGAGTCTGTCACCTATACAGATCTAAAGAACATGCTGAAGGATCACTTCCACCCCAAGCTTTCTGTGATTGCGTGGAGGCATGCTTTTGAGCAGAGGGATCAGAAGCCGGGCACGTCCTCTGCTGAGTTCACCGCTGCTTTGAGACAAGCTGCCAGGCCTTGTGAATTCAAGGACCTGGAAGAACGCTTGCAAGACCGTTTCGTCTGCGGTCTTAGAAGCAGGGAGCTGCAACAAAAAACCTTTGCTAAAGCTGAAGTCACATTCCAAGATGTCTTACATGAAGTTGCAACTGAAAAAGCAGCAGGTGGCACTGTGAAGGCTCTGCAGCTTGCCAGAAATGATCCAGCCATCGCGACCATCCATCAAGAGGTCATTCAGGAAGTCCAAGACTCGGATCCTGAAGAGGAGGTGGACAGACTTCACCAGCCGGTGGTAAGAAGACTGCAAGAGAAACCAGACAAGGCCCCAGCAGCCCTTTAGTGTCTTGGTTGCAGAGGATGCCACAAGCGCATGGACTGCCGGTTCCGCTCCATTTGCCAGGCATATAGTAAGCAAGGCCACATTGCCACTGTTTGTTTGGGTCGACAGCAGGTGCAACCTTGGGAAGAATCCCTTCGGAAAGGTACCAGCGTCCCCAGCCAACACAGGGTGGGTTTCTGCGTGTCGTGTAGAAGCATCTTGCGAACAGGGATGCACAAGCCCCTTAAAAAGAAGCTTTGCATTGATGTACAGTTACAAGGGGTTCCCTTATCAATGGAACTGGACACCAGGTCCGCTCTATCGATCATTTCACACAATACTTTTAAAAGGATTTGCTTCAGTAGTGGCTGTCGAGTCAAACTCAGGCCATCGAACTTAATTCTTACTGACTTTCAAAATTCAAAGGTTAATGTAATAGGAGAAGCCACACTCAAGGTGCAGTGTAAGGCTTTCCAAGGCCTCTTAGATGTGGTGGTTGTTGGGGGTGATCATACGAGTCTAATTGGACTCGATTGGTTTGAGGCCCTGGAAATTCAGGTGACTGGTCTGAATAGTCTGCAAACTCTAGGAATTGCAGAAGTCTGCAAAGATTTTGTGGATGTGTTTAGTTCAGAGCTTGGTTCATACAAGGGGCCTTCCATCGCACTGCGATTAAACCCAAACATCACACCAATTAGGATTAAGCCTAGGAAGGTGCCCTTCGCCCTCAAAGGCAAGATTGATGCTGAACTGGACAAGCTGCTCCAGCAGGGCATCTTGGAACCTGTGGACTCAAGTCCATGGGAAACCCCAATTGTGACACCTTTAAAGGCTAACGGGGAAGTCCGAATTTGCGCGGACTCTGAACACAGCTTTGCAACAGCATGCATACCTGTACCAGTAGTGAGTCATATTTTGGCCTCCCTTAATGGGGAACACTTTTGCAAAGCTTGATTTAGCACAGGTCTATCAACAGCTACCTGTTGATGAGGCAACTGCTGAAGCCCAAACAATAGTGACCCATAGGGGTGCTTTTAAAGTAAAAAGGTTACAATTTGGGGTGAATGTTGCTCCTGGCATATTCCAGAGCGTCATGGAGCACATGCTCAGGATATTCCAGGGGTTTGCCCCTACTTTGATGACATCCTCATTGCAGGGGAGTCATCACAGAATTTGGCTGAAAGATTAAGGGCTGTGTTGATGAGGTTCTGTCAAGTGGGCCGCAAATTAAAAAAAGACAAATGTAAAATTGGTGTTACTTCTACTGAATTTTTAGGCTTTAAAATAGATGCTCAAGGCATCCACCCTGCAGAATCTAAGTTAAAGGCCATTCAGGAGGGCCCAAGTCCCAAGTCTAAAAGTGAGCTTCAGGCTTTCTTGGGACTTCTTAACTTCTATCATGCTTTCCTTCCCCATAAGGGTGCTGTGGCTGAGCTATTACACCGGCTCTTAGACAAGCAAGCTCCATGGCAGTGGACTAAAGTCCATGACAGGAGTTTTCAAGAGGTCAAGGCCTTGCTCTCATCAAATGAGGTATTAGCCCATTTTAATGAACAACTGCCTGTATGCATCACTTGTGGTGCATCCCCTTATGGGGTGGGTGCAGTACTCAGTCATCTAAAGGCTGATGGAACACAAGTCCCTGTGGCTTACTATTCAAGGACCCTGTCATCTGCAGAGTGGAATTATGCTCAGATTGACAGAGAAGCCTTGGCAATAGTGGCTGGCATAAAGAAATTCCATGATTTCTTATATGGCCATCACTTCACGGTCTACACAGACCACAGGCTGTTGCTGGGGTTGTTTACAACAACCAAACAAACCCCTCACATCTTTTCCCCCCATATGCTGAGGTGGTCCATTTTCCTGTCAGCATATGATTACACGCTCATTCATAAACCTGGCACAGAAATGGGCCATGCAGATGGCCTCAGTAAGCTACTTCTCACTCACATAGAGGCAGACCCTACCCCTGCTATTAATATTCTTTCTATTCAGCAACTTCCTGAATCTCCCGTCAATGCTAGGGATGTGGCTGCAGAAACTGCCACTGATCAAACGTTTGCACATGTGCTGACATGGGTGTTGTCAGGATGGCCTGACACGTGTCCAGATGCTACATTTCAAAGTTTCTGGCAAAGGAGACACGAACTGTCTACCTTTAATGGGTGCCTTTTATGGGGGAATAGAGTAGTTATCCCAGGCTCACTGAGGTCTAGAGTCTTGTCCTCTCTGCATGAGGGATATCCGGGCATTGTGCGCATGAAAGCACTTGCGCGCAGCCATCTCTGGTGGCCTGGGCTTGACAAAGCTATCGAGGCCCAGGTGCACCGATGCCAGGTGTGCCAACAATCATGGCCTGAAATGCCTCAGTCCCCTGTACACAGGTGGGAGGAGACACAAACCCCGTGGTCAAGGATACATTTAGATTATGTGGGGCCATTCAAGGGGCAATTCTTCCTTATCCTTGTGGATAGCCATTCCAAGTGGCTAGAGGTTGTACCTGTCTCCTCAACTACTACTGCTAGGACCATCCAGGTGCTAAGAGGAATCTTTGCAACCCATGGCCTTCCTGATGTTCTCATTTCTGACAATGGTCCTCAATTTATGTCTTATGAGTTCCAGGCTTTCCTTCAGGCCAACTTGATACAGCATGCAACGTCAGCTCCCTTCCACCCTTCCACTAATGGGCAAGCTGAAAGAATGGTGCGCACCACCAAAGACGCACTCAAAAGACTAATGCACGGCAGTTGAAATCACAGGTTAGCAGACTTTTTCTTGCACACCGCACTACACCTTGCACTGCCATCAGGAAGAGCCCAGCTGAACTCTGCTGGGGCTGCCGCCTCATCACGAAGTTAGACAGACTGCACCCAGACCGGGTGTCTTCACAGGTTTCACAGCCATGGGCTCCTAGGAGACTCCAGGTGGGCAATTCGGTCTGGGCAAGGAACTATGGTCCTGGACATCTCTGGGTTCCTCTTGTCATCTGTAAGATCTCTGGATCTCTATCATACAAAGTGACCTTGGGAGACGGCCGCGTCCTGCGGTGTCACATCGATCAGCTGCACTGGCAGCTGTCCCCTGTTGATTCTGCCCCTGCCTCCACTCTGGGAGGGAGGGGGCCTAGGAACTAAGTCACACTTCAACATTGTGAGACCCAGCCTCACTGTTCCTGGGAATTACTGCAGGTCGCTAGGGACTTCCCAGGGGAGGAGCAAGGGCATCCTCACAGTTCAGTTATTGTGCTGAACAGGGAGTCATGTGTATCCACAAGAGCTCCAGACAGGAATTCTCCTGAGGAGAGGTTTGCCATAGAGGCGGCTCCTGATTCTGGCAACCCAGACACTTACATGGGAGCATGGAATTATTGGGACACACCTGCAACGCAGGTCACATCCAAGACTGGTCGCGGGCTCGAGGGACTAAGTTCCCTGGAGCCATCCAGGGTATTGGGGAGTCCTCAGCCACTCCAGGGGGTTGGGGAAATTCCTCTGCTCTAAGGGAGCTTGGAGAGAGCCCCGACAACTCTGCCAGCCTGCCTCACCAGGGGTCACCTGTAAAATTTGTGCATAAAAGTCCTGGTCTAGCGAGCCCACCAAACAAGCCAGTAGGGCAGGCACCTTTAAGTACAAGTCCTGGTCTGTCTAGCCGGGCAGGTGAGCTGACAGGCCAGGCACCCTCCCTTACTTTGCATAGGTCACAAAGGACTAAGGCCCCTCCTAAGCATCTAGGTGAATATGTGAGGTTCCTGTCAGCACAAGGAAACCTTACTGGTCTAGGATAGGAGATGGGATCTATGTTGGTTAGAAGATAGACACATAAAGTCCACATTAAAGAGTGGGTTGTTTAGATAACCCTATTATTTTATAGAACATTGCCTGTGTGTGAGCAGGAATATTATTTTCTTTTTTATTATTATTTTTTATTATTATTATTTTTTCTTTTTTTTAGATATTTATTTTTTTATTGAAAATTTTTATAAATTTTTACAAAAAAATGAAATAACAATACAAAAACAAAAAACAACATATACAAAAAAGCTAAACATGACATAACAAAACTTCCCTTCCCCAATCCCCCCAAAAGACCCACCCCCTTCCCCCCCCCTGAGCTTCCCAGAGCAGAATATAGGCTTAATTAAAAAAGAATTAAAAAAGTTATATATATATATAAAAAGAAAATATAACACTGAGATATATGTATATATATATAAAAATAAAAGTTATGAAAAAGCTATGTGATATTTTTTTATATCCAATTTAAATTGTATAAATTTTATCCATTTATCCCAAACAGCAAGAAATTTCTCTTGCATTTGTTCCTTTAAAAAAGCCGAAATCTTTGCCATTTCCGCCAAATAAGACACTTTAAGGAACCATTCCTGCATTGTAGGCAAAGATTCCTTCTTCCAGTATTGTCCTACTAACAGCCTTGCGGCTGTAATCAAATTTAACATCAATATAACCTCCTTTGTATCACAATCAGTAACTATGCCTAGCAAAAATAATTGTGGAGTAAATTTTACCCTCCTTCTAAACATTCTCTGAATATTCCACCATATCTTAATCCAGAAGGCTTTTATCTCTCTGCACGATCACCAAATGTGATAATAGGTAGCATCCAAACAACCACATCTCCAACATTTAGGCTGTAAGTCAGGGTACATGAAAGACATTTTTTGTGGATCAAGGTGCCATCTATAAAACATTTTATAAAAATTCTCCCTTAAATTCTGTGCTTGTGTAAATTTGACATTTCTCACCCAAATGGTTTCCCAGGTATCCAATGGAACTGGTTCACTAAAGTTCTGCGCCCATCTAATCATACAATCTTTAATTAATTCCGTTTCTGAGTCCAATTCAACTAGAACCCCATAAATTCTCTTAATATGAGTTTGTCTTTGATCCTTCACTTGCTTAATAAAATTTTCATCTTCTCTAAGAAAACCCACCTTACAATCCACCTTCCATCTGTCTACTAATTGCCTGTATTGAAACCAAGAATAAATAATATTTTCTTGTGCTAACTCTTCCCGTGATTTTAACTGCCAATTTTGTCCATCCCATCTGAGTAGCTGTCTATAAGACACCATGTGTCAGAATCCAATTATATTTCATCTTTAAATTATCAAATATAGAAACTCCCAATTCTGCCTTCTCTGGATTCTGCCATAAGAGGGAGAGAAGGGGGAGAACAAAGGGGCTTTATGGCCCTCACTTCCTTCTTTACACTTCAAAGAGCTGAATGCTGAATGTGTGTTTATTGTAACCTCGAAGTGTTAACATACCAAAGGAGGGAAGTTGCCTTTCATGTAGTTATCTGAAGTCTCCATCCAGACGGAAGAAAGAAGAAAGGGAGTGGAATTGTGATACTTGAAACTATCACTGGAAGGGGGGTTGATTGGGTGGGACTACTGGGGAACCCCTTAAAACCTTGAATGGGAGAGCTTGGACCCCAAGTCCTGTCTAGCATGCCTGCAACCATTTTCTCTTAATAAAGGATTCCTGTTGGAAGAATTATTCCAAGAGTTCTGTCTTCTTAAGATGCAAAGTGGGGTGGGTCCTTACATTAGACAGGACTTGCAAAATTAATCCACCTGGAAGGAAGACCCTTGCCGGGGGATTTTGCAAAAATTTACCATGTCAGACAATGGAGCAAGAGAGGGGGAAAACTCCCTGGAAAGAGAGCCGCTGACCCAGTTGGAACCTTGCCAGATGTTGGGATCCGAGAGGCCAGATTCCTCAGGAGAAGAAGTGGTGGAGACACAGGACCACAAGCCTCGCTGGTCGATGGGCGTTGGAAAGAAAAGTGAGTGGGGAAAGGAATCAAGAAAGGTGACCCTGAGACGGGGGACCAAGCAACCAGAATGGAAGCAGGAGATGGAGAAATCCCTGCACGCAAGTGAAGAGGGAGGAAGCTGGGCACCGTACTCAGACTGGATCCTAGAGAAAGCTATTGACCTGATGAAGAGAACTCTCAGCTCCCTAGGAGAGGAGAATCCTGAACCCTACGGCCGCCCCAGCTCCTGGAGCCGTAAAGGGAGAGACACCGAGGAGGACATGGAACCTGCAACCCCAGGGACATCTACTGATCCAGGAGCTCCCACCCCCTACCGGACCACAGATGGCAATCTGGACGGAAGGCACTACCACCCACAACAGAGGCACCGATCCATTCCAAGACGTCCACCATTGGAAGTGAAATTCAAAGGGGAGCCAACACGCTTGGGGTTTTTCCTAACCCAAGTCCTCAGCTACATGGAGGAATATGGGCAGGATATTCCCAGCGACAAAGCCCGCATCCGGATCGTGCAATCTGCCCTGGATGGACCAGCTGCGGATTGGGTAGTGAACTTGCATGACTCCAATGCCCCAGAACTCAGTAACTTCAACCGTTTCATGTCCTCTTTGAGAAGACGATTTGAAGACCCCCTGGCTGATCGCAAAGCCCGTGAAAGAATAACAACGATGAGGCAGGGCAAACGCCCAGTGGCTGAGTATACACAAGAATTCCGGGCCATTGCCAGCAAACTGAATTGGCCAGAAGACATCCTCCTTGGCCATTTCAAAGACGGACTAAACTATGATCTATATGATGCTTGCCTGCCCCGAGGGGACCCACATCGACTTGAGGAATGGTACGTCTTGGCAGAGGAAGCAGAGATCGACATATTGAAGAGGCACCGCCGAGGAAAACAATGGAGCCGCCCCCCGCCTGAGCTGACACACCAACCGGTGAAATCATCGGATACAGCCAAGAAGCAAATGGGATGTTTCAAGTGCGGAAGAGAAGGGCATCGAGCTGTAGAATGCCGCTCAAAGGCCCCCCAGCACAACCCAGACAGATCCCCAATCAACAAACCCGGAAAGTATTCAGCTAAGCCAAAAGAAACGGCCATGAGAATGATGGAAATTGCAGAAACCCCCACCTCTGCTCACCAAGGGGAAAGGACTCCAGCCTACACCACAGGGCCGGTGGATGCCTCAGATGACAGCTCGGAGGGCGAACCCCTGGTAAGTGGATGCATCACACCCATCTTCAAAACAGTGACTATATTAATCCCCCCCATGCCCGAAGCTGTGAAGGTGAAAGCCTTAATAGACTCTGGCTGTACCCGCTGCCTCATTAGCCCAACACTAGTGGGGAATCTGGGCATCCCATCCAGGAGACTGGAACAACCAATCTCATTTGGCCAGCTAGATGGATCCATAGCAGGGGGGGTGCCAGCTACCCTAGCCACTTTGCCAATACATCTCTCCCTGGGCAACCATGAAGAGGACTTAACGTTTGTGGTGACCCCAGGTATGGAATGCCCAATGATTCTAGGGATGGAATGGTTGAAAAAATGGAACCCCTGGGTAAATTGGAGGACGACAGAAATCAAATTCCCGAAGGGGGACCCTATGGACTTAAAACCCCAAGGGAGGCTACCAGAATCAAGAATAGAAAAAGCATCCATAGGAGAGGAAAAAAGATTAACAGAAATACCAGAGGAATATAGGGACCTTGCTGAAGTCTTCAGTGAGGAGAGGGCGAATGAGCTTCCCCCCCACCGACCCACAGACTGTACCATTGAATTCAAGCCTGGGGCAAAACTCCCGAAGCCCAGATTATACTCCATGAGCCCAAAGGAGAAGGAGGAAATGGAAAGATTTATAAAAAAAAACCTGGAGAGAGGTTTCATTGAGCCAGCCAAGCCTAAAGTGGCTGCCCCGGTCCTTTTTAGAGAGAAGAAGGATGGCTCTTTACGTTTATGCGTGGATTATAGGGCCCTGAATACAATCAGTGAAAGCAACCTATACCCGCTGCCCCTCATGAAAGACATGCTGTCACACCTATCGAAAGGGAAAATTTTTTCTAAACTAGACTTAAGGGAAGCTTACTATCGAGTGAGAATCAAGGAAGGGGACGAATGGAAGACTGCATTTAACTGCCCCATGGGGTGCTATCAATTCAAAGTCTTGCCATTTGGATTACAAGGGGGCCCTGCAGTCTTTATGCAATTAATCAATGACGTTCTAAGGGAGCACCTGTTTAAGGGGGTCCTTGTTTACTTGGACGACATTCTTATCTTTACTGAAACAAAAGAAGAACACGTCAAACTTGTCAGAGCGGTTTTAAAGAAGCTGCGAGCCGCTCACCTATATGCCAAACTCTCAAAATGCGAATTCCACCAGGAAAGGATAGACTACCTAGGCTATCGCATATCCCCACAGGGCATTGAAATGGACCCAGAGAAGGTCAGAGCAGTATTAGAATGGGCACCACCCCGCACAAGAAAGCAACTACAAAGTTTCCTGGGCTTTGCAAATTTTTACCGCCAATTCATCCCCTCATTTGCACAGATAGCCTTGCCCCTCACTAACTTACTAAAAACGAAGGGAACACCCTCAGTAAAACCTAGCCAGCCACTAACATGGACAATGGAGTGCCAAGCAGCGTTTGAGAGACTAAAGAGACTTTTTTCTGCCGAACCAGTACTAAGGCACCCAGACATGGACAAACCCTTCATAATACAGGCAGATGCAAGTGATGTGGCAGTGGGGGCTGTGCTATTACAAGAAAATGATGATGCAGTATTGCAACCCTGTGCATATACATCCAAGAAACTCACGGAAACAGAACAGCGCTGGCCCGTATGGGAGAAGGAGGCTTATGGGATACGTTGGGCATTACTCACATGGCGACAGTTCCTGGAAGGCAACAAAATCCCCTTCCAGGTGTGGACTGATCACAAAAATTTGGAAGCCCTGAAAACTTCCAGGAAACTCAATCCCAAACAAGCCCGCTGGTCCCAGCATTTTCACCAATTCCAATTTAAGCTCAAACATTTACCAGGAAGAAAGAACTTCCTGGCAGATGCACTATCTCGCATGCCCCAATATAACAGCGCACGAACCACAGACTCTAGACCAATAATGGCAGAGTCACAACTGGCAGCACCAGTAACCACAAGAACCCAAGCCAAATTAAAACCACAACTGGACAGCCAAACTGGAATTGAATTCAGAAAAAGTTTGGAAACAGATGATTGGTTCCAGAAAAACAAAAATGTGTGCACAATGAAAGACGGGTTGCCTTGGATAGGGGAAAAGTTATATATACCAACAACTCAAAGAGTAACTTTCATGCACCTTTGCCATGACACAAAATCAGCAGGGCATTTTTGATTTGTAAAAACTTTACATTTAATTAAACGGCAATTTTGGTGGCCATCCATGAAAAAGGACATTGAAAGTTATATAGCCAGTTGTCCAAAATGTGCCACGGCAAAGAGGTTGCAAGGGAAAGTGCCAGGACTATTGCAAACAGTGGCAAGTCCCTCAGCCCCCTGGAGAGAAATAGCCATGGATTTTATAGTGGAATTGCCAGAAAGCAATGGGAATACTGTGGTCTGGACGGTCACGGACTTGTTTTCCAAACAGGTGCACTTTATCCCTTGCCAAAAGATTCCCACTGCAAAAGCCTTAGCAAAACTTTTCATCCAACACATTTACAGATTGCATGGGGCACCCCAACGCATCATCTCTGACAGGGGGGTGCAATTTACGTCTGCATTTTGGAAGGAATTTTTATCCCTCTTAGGAACCACTCAGGGACTGACATCTAGCCACCACCCTCAAGGAAATGGGGGGGCTGAAAAAATGAACTCAGTACTTAAGCAATATTTAAGATGTTTTCTTAGTTTCCAGCAGACCGAGTGGGCGGACTTACTCCCCTTTGCAGAAGTTGCCTACAATAATGCAGTCCACTCCAGCACAGGTTACACTCCTTTTCAAATAGCCACCGGTCAAAGTTTCAACCCCATGCCAGAATTAACCCCAAACGAACCAACGATCCCCTCGCTGAAAGAATGGATGGAAAAATTACAAAACACCTGGCCAATAGTCAGAAAAGCACTAGATGAAGCTAGGCAGGCTTACAAAACACAAGCCGATAAAAAAAGGGTTGAGCCTACACCATTCATTATAGGAGAGATGGTGTACTTATCTACAAAATACCTAAAGTCCCTACAGCCCTGTAAAAAACTTGGACCAAAATACATAGGACCTTTTCCAATCAAAAGAATCATAAATCCAGTAACAGTAGAATTAGAATTACCCAAAAATCTCAGGCAAATACACCCAATTTTTCATTGCAGCTTGCTGAAAAGAGAGCATCAGTCACCTCTACGGCCAAAAATCCCCCCCCCACCTCCAATCATGGTGGAGGGTGAACAACACTTCGAAATAAAGGAAGTCCTTGACTCTAGGAGATATCATGGAGCAACTCAGTACCTAGTTGCCTGGAAACACCTCCCTCCCTCACAAAATGAGTGGGTCCATAAACGTCATGTCAGAGCCCCGAAGCTATTGAAGAAGTTTCACACAGAGTATCCTAACAAGCCTGACTAAATTTTATACTTGTGTTTTCTTTCAGGTGGATCTCTCTTATTGTTAAGAGGGGCCGGATGTCAGAATCCAATTATATTTCATCTTTAAATTATCAAATATAGAAACTCCCAATTCTGCCTTCTCTGGATTCTGCCATAAGAGGGAGAGAAGGGGGAGAACAAAGGGGCTTTATGGCCCTCACTTCCTTCTTTACACTTCAAAGAGCTGAATGCTGAATGTGTGTTTATTGTAACCTCGAAGTGTTAACATACCAAAGGAGGGAAGTTGCCTTTCATGTAGTTATCTGAAGTCTCCATCCAGACGGAAGAAAGAAGAAAGGGAGTGGAATTGTGATACTTGAAACTATCACTGGAAGGGGGGTTGATTGGGTGGGACTACTGGGGAACCCCTTAAAACCTTGAATGGGAGAGCTTGGACCCCAAGTCCTGTCTAGCATGCCTACAACCATTTTCTCTTAATAAAGGATTCCTGTTGGAAGAATTATTCCAAGAGTTCTGTCTTCTTAAGATGCATCCTTCTATCGCATGCCAAGGTATAGCCCATACTGGTACTTTAAAATCAGTTTTATAATATTTTCTCCAAATCCTAAGTAAGGAAATTCTTATAATGTGAGATTTGAAAGCCCAATCCACTTTTTTATTGAATATTAAATAGGCATGCCACCCAAAAAGTAAATCCCATCCCTCTAGATGGAGTATCTCAAGATTTGTCAAATTTACCCAGTGACTAATTAGTGTTAAAACCACCGCATCATAGTATAATTTCAAATTCGGTACCTTGAGTCCACCTCTCTCACGGAAGTCTTGCATGATTTTAAACTTAACCCTTGGCTTTTTCCCTGCCCAAATGAATTTATTAACGCCTTTCTGCCATTCACTTAAATTAATCTCATTCTTCAAAATCGGTAACATTTGGAACAAAAAAAGAAACTTGGGTAGAATATTCATTTATTATTATTATTATTTTATTTTATTTATTTTTTTTTATTGAAGATTTTTTAAATTTTACAAAAACAAATCCCCTTCCCATACCCTACCCCACCCCCCCTCCCCCAACCTCCCAAACCCTCCCCTAGACTTCCCAGAGCTGAGTACAGGCTTAATTGAAAAAAAACTCATAACACTTTTGAAACCTAAACAAATTTAAATACAATGGTCATTCTATATAAACTCCCTCCCCCCCCAAAAAAAACCACAAATTAAAACATTACTTTCTTTGAATATCTATACCTATAATATAAAATCTAATTTCTCCCTCTTTCTTTTATCCTAAAACAAAAAAATAAACATATACATATAAACCTTTGCTGTATCATTAAAACTAAATACTCTTAAAAAAACTTAAAATAAACACATATTTCCTTCAATCTTCATATTCTTCTCTCCTATCCAAGAAAAAAAGAAAAAAAAGAAAAAAAAGGAAACTTAAAAAACATATAAGTCCTAAACAAATATAGACACATTTAGTTAAACAAATTATTTTCTCTTAAAAATATTATTAATAATGTTTAAAAAAACAAATTTAAACCCTTCAAAACACAAATTTAAAGATTACTTAAAGTTTGAAATATTAGAATCCCCTCACTAAAATAAACAAATTATAATCCCTTCAAAACACAGGTTTAGTTAAACAAATTATTTTCTCTTAAAGATGTCAATAATTATATTTAAAGAGACAGATTTAAACCCTTCAGAACACAAATTTAAACATTACTTAAAATTTAAAACATTAGAAACCCCTCACTAAGATAAACAAGTTATAATCCCTTCAAAACACAAGTTTAAACAATATTATCATTAAAAATTTAAAACTTAAGACAATAAGATTTCCTTATACGCCTATCCACAATAAACACATTAAACATTTCAATCTTCACCAATAACAAATTCCGTCCGTAAGGAAGTCCGTCCTTATCAGTCTCAATTATATTGGTATTATTATTATCAGTCTCAATTATTCATTATCAGTCTCAATTATCTTGGTATTATTATTATCAGTCTCACTTATTCATTTCCTTTCTCCATTCCTTTCTCCATCCTTCCATATCCGTTCTCCACTCTTGTATCATACTTGTAACAAACGCTGAAAATTCTACCTTAGGAGATTGCTCCAAAATTCCTGAATCTCCCATCAACTCCGGAGCCAATACATGTAAGGGTTCCTTGAACTCCTCCTTATGTTGATCTTTACAATTATAAGTTGTACAAGTTATCCTCTGCCCGTTCCTCTCTTGTTGATGCACCTCAAACTGGGATTTCCCAATTTCCCTTTCAGGCAGCAATTCCACCCTTGAAGATTGCTCCAACGACTTTATAGGTCTAACTTCTCCCAAAGATTCAGAGGCCACTGAATATGAAACATCCTTGACCTTCTTCTGTTGCTGCTTTTCTTTACAAATATATGCTGCACAAGTTATCTTCTGCTCCTCAACCTGGACTTGTTGGGGCCTCTCAAGCAAAGATTCCCCAGTTTTCATAAATATAGGCCCTTCAAACTGTAATTCTACATTCTTTTCTTCCAAAGCTTTAAGCTTGATAGAAGGCGATGCACATACCCCCAGGACCGAAGTATAAAAATCTTTTGCTTGAGAAACAGTATTAAGTCTATAACATGTCCCCAGGTAATTCACCACCATGCCAGTCGGGACATCCCATCTGAATAGAATTTTTCTCTTTTTAAGTTCATTTGCTAAAAAAGCAAACTCCTTTCTTCTTCTTAAAATTTTAGATGGGATCTCCTTAAAAATTATAACATCTTGTGAAGCAATTTGAAATCTCTTCTTATAATAGGCTTGCACAATTTCATTGCGTAAAGATCTTTTACCAAAATAGATTACCACATCACTTGGCAGATTCTTCTGTGCTGCTACCACAGAGTTAACCCTAAATAATTTTTCGATTTCACTAAGTATTACCTCTTTTTCTTTATTCAAAATCAATGCAAAGTCCTTTGCAACCATCTCTTTCAGATCTCCTTGCAAAGACTCTCCCAAGCCCCTAATTCTTAAGGCATATTCCATTTGTCCATATTGAAGCATAAGAATCTCATTTTCCATTTCTTTTTCCATACTTTCAATTTTCCCCTCCATTATCTCCACTTTTTCAGCTATCTCTTCCAGATGGGAGTTCACCTTTTCAAGAACAGAAGCAACTCCTTTTAAAGCCAGAACAAAGTCTTGTCTCAAAATCTTGTTATTTTCCTCTAAAGTCTTTTTCATTTCTGCCCTAATTTGAATTATGACATCTCCCATCATGTCTTGCAAATTCTTCATAATTGTTGGCTGACCCCCAAAAGAGGGTGGGACCATTGATTTAGAAGCTGTAGAAATCCCTGGACGCTTTGGAGCCATCTTAAAAAAAAACCTTTAGTCCTTCTTAAAAATTTATAAAAATTCCTTCAAAAATCATAACTCCCTCCAAAGAAGGTCATTATAGTAAAAAGAAAAAAGGGAAGAAAAAAAAGAAAAAAGAAAAAAGGAAAAAGAATTAAAAAAAGCTTTACTCCTTCTCAAAAAGAAAGGGGGGGGGAGATACTTCAAAAAGGGGTCATTACAATAAAAGAAAAGGAGTTCAAAAAAAAAGGGAGAAGAAAAAAAAATAATTAAATAGAAAAGGTCCGTTCCATTTTTTTTAAAAAAAAAATACTTAAAAAATACCAAAAACAAAACACAAAGATTAAAGAAAAATAATAATTCTGACAGTCCATTCCAATCATAAAAAAATAAAAAGGAAAAAGGGAAAGAAAAAAAAAGAAACACCAAAAAGCCTGCCGGTCAGCTTTCTAACTTCCAGAAAAAAAACCCCGAAAGATTTGCCGATCGCCATTTTACTTTCCCTTTCAACAAAGAAAGAAAAATAAAAAGAGGGAATAAAAATAGAAACAAGTCTTAAAACTTAAAATCCAAATAAATCAAAGAAAGCAAAGACTAAATCCTCTACTAAGCTCTGTCCGTTTATTAAAAAAAACAAAAAACTCACCAGTTCTCTTTAATCACGGAGGTGTTTGCAGCGGCTCATTTTGTCCCTAAGGACAAAAACAGCTGGGAAGCGGAGACAAGTCTGAACTCCGTGGGAGCACTCCTTTCACCCCCCCCAAAAAAAACTTGGGGGGTGCAAAAGAGGCTCTACCACTATTCAGACACTCTCTGCCCCCCCCCTTTGCCCGGGAGGGGGATTTTGAACCGCTGAACAGCTGGTGTCTGCTGTTCATAGCGGTTCTTACACTTACCCAGGAGGACGGCTACAAAGTAGCCGCCATCGCGCACGCAAAGTCCACCGGAAGTCCTATTTTATTTTATTATTATTATTGTGAAAAAATTGGAAGTGTGTGTGTTCTATATAGGGGGGAGGGGTGTTGTGTCCTGGCCTGATGAGGAAACTCAGCAGGCCCAGAAATGTTGCAAATGGTCCCAGGCAATCTAAAAGCTGCCCAGGACCAGACTGGCTGGCGCCAGACCACTGCGCATGCGCAAGGCACAAAGAAAGAAGGATTCCTATTGGCTAGACTGCTTGGGGGTTGGAAAACTATAAAATGCCCGTTTTGCAGTTGCTTGGAGTAGAGTTAAGGTGAAATAAAGAAACTTGTTTGATGATGTGTCGTGCTTCAATGTCTCGAATCCCGAAACACAAAAATTTTCATATTCTCCAAATGTCTCAACTTGTTCCTACTCATTAATTCATATTTCTTTTTAAAAAATACAAATTTCCCTAGATTATGTTCTTTCAGAATATTGCAGTTTTATCTACCAAACTCCTACCTATTTCTTATACTAGAACATAAAATGCTCTATAGATTGGCCTATAGATAGATTAATCCCAAGCCAGATCATCTCTATACCCATTTCTTTTTTTTAACATATAAAAAGTCCTAAATGTAAGACTTTACATTTACCTCTATTAAATTTCATTGTTTTGATTTGAGACCAGTATTGAAGAGCCTTCACAATTCTCTGCCTTCTATTTAGTTGATTATTCCTGCTGATTTTATAAACAACCCCTCCAGATTATTTATAAAAGGATATAAATGTTAAACAGAGAGATGGAATTAAACAGACAGCTAGAGGATTGCATCTGTCCATTCAAGATATTTTTCTGGAATGACTCAGGGTCTTAATCAACTTTGCAAAGTACAAAAGCTGCTGATTCACCAAAATCTAATTGTGTTCATGACATTGGAACTTTAAGATACCTGGACTTCAACTCTTAGAATTCCTCAGCCAGCATGAATTTTGGGAGTCAAAGTCCAGGCATCTTAAAGTTGCCAAGATTGAGCAACACAGAAACACAGATTATTTTACCATTTTTTCAAGGAATGATGATAGGCATTATAAAATGTTTTCCTTAAAATTTATTACATCCACAGTATTTCCATGTTCTTCCAGATTATTGGTGGTTTCCCCCCTTTTTTAAACATACGAATATGGCATGACTTACTTTTTATAAACCAGAAAATTTCAAAATAAGTTTTTAATAAGTTCATAGCTGTAACTAGAACCTTCTCCCCCTCACATTATATGAAGGTTTGTTGTTAAACATGTAATGGAGCAAAGCACAGTCTGCATCTGTGAGAGGACATTACTGTTTATATCGGGGAGTTATATTTGTGCAAATAGTAATCAGGTTATAAAGGAGAACAACCAAGCAATTAGCAAAGCTAAGCAATATTTATTCTGCTTTCTAAAAACTGAGGATGGCACCTAAATTTCACCCTTGAGGAGCAACTGCTTTTGAAAAGTGAGGAAGAAAAAAATCTAAGCATATTCAATTTATTCAGCCCAGCTCTGAGGATGTATAGATCCCATTTAGTATACATTTAACCTTTTGAGATTGGGGGGATTCTATGATCTCATGCTTGGTGTTTAATAAAAAGCATCACTAACCTAATATTGTCAGGTTTATCTTTCATTAAGAAAGATATGAATGACATTATTTGGTTTAAATAGTTGCTTGAAGATCTCTTTCTTTTCAAAACCAGTTAGGATCATCTCATGTGTTTGGAAAACTATTTTTTAACATAGATGATCTCTATGTCATGTATATATGTTTGGATATGTAGTTATCATTTGTCCATAGCACTTTTGGATATTCCTCCTTTTTTTGAATGGCCAAGAAACAATCACTATAATATACTATAAACCAGAGGTCCCCAACCTATGGGCCATGGCCCACTCCTGGGCCATGACTCCTTGCTGCCGGGCCACATGAGTAGCTGGGTAGGGCATGCGCATGTGCATGTGTTCACCCCCCCTTGTGCCACGGTTGCCGCAAATGTTGTGTGGGCAGCGGCAGCACAACTGGATGGCGGCAGCAGTGGAAGTGGCAGGCAGGCCATGGCAAAAGCCTCGCATGGGGATAGCATCGCTGCGGGCCGCAGCATGAGCCTCATACAGGGATGGCAGTGCAAACCTCGTGCCAGGGGAGGCATTGCTGCGGGCCATGGCATGAGCCTCGCACTGGTGGTAGCATTGCCATGAGCCTGGAGGTGGTGGTGCCACAAGCCTCACACAGGTGCCACCTTCACTGAGAACCTCTCATGCATGCTCGCAGCCCCGTTTGTGTGGTGCGCATGCTCGCAGCCTGTTTGTACATGCACATGCACATGTGGCCACATTCACATTTGCGCATGCACGTGTAAGGTGCCTGCCCCTCCCTCTCCCACCAGGCCATGAAAACAAAAAGGTTGGAGACCCCTGCTATAAACTATAATACAGGGTTTTCTCAGTACTCATTTCTCAAGTATGCAACTTTTTATTAGTTAGCCCAAGATCTTCATTTAGGTTATGAAGGTCTCTGTATTATCTTCTGCCAAAGGAAGTTTATCTCAGAGGAAGGAATGAGATGGTATCCAAACTGGAACAAACAAACAAGGCAGATTTTTAAAAAGACCCTTTTTCTTTTAGGTATGTATTCTTTTTAGCTCATATAATTATTTAGCTTATGATACAGCTATTACTATATCTGTACTTTACAGATGCTGCTTTTTACTGCTGTCATCAAAGATCTGTGGGGTGTGATCCAAAAAATCAAGATGGAAACTTATTAATTGAGTGATATTAGCTCCATCTGTTTTCTAGATGAACTGCATGTACAATCTTGACTGTTTACAATTGTATCATGTGGAACCACTGTATACAAGTAGTCCTCCATTACTTAACAACTTTTAAAATAGTTACTTAAGAACATCCTTGAAGTTACAACTGGTGCATCATCTCCTCAGGACTGTCTTCCAGAGGGAGAAAATGTATTTATTGGGGAATTTGTGGCATGCTTAAGGGAGTAGGAATTTAGGTTCTGTGGAGCTCACAATCATAATATAAATATTTCTACCTATATTAACTCACAATAAGCTTTCTTTTTTCAGTTGCCTGCTCTTTCATGCTGCTATTGAAGCTCGAAGTTCTTGTCAAATGATCGTGTTTCAAATCTCTAACATCAATAGGATCAAAAAACCCTGATCACATTTCTGCTCCCATCTTTATTCTGACACAGAGTGTAGTATGATCAGTCATAAACAAATATGTACATCTCCAAGAAGAGCTGGATTTGGAATTGTCTCACTATAATATTCATCTTTCCTAACAAACAACAAAATCAAGGGTGCTTCCAGACAGAGGGCAGCTGGAATATGATATTGAATAGAGCCCTCTACTCCTCAGTTAATGCTATCACAGGGTACTGGCCTTCATTCTATTCCAGTATCTTTCTTTGCACATATAAAGTGTGTAACTCCATTCTTCAAGGAGCAGGAAAGTTTATAATGTCACTTAGCACAGAGTGACCTGCATGATAGCTGAAGTAAATTTATCCTGCCTTTCAAGTTCTGATATGTTCTGATACAGAACATCCCTGTCCCCGACAATCTAAAAATTATAGGGCTATCAGTGCATGTAACATAGATGTGTGTGTGGACAAGAATATCAACCTTACCGTCAAGCAAAATCAAGCTTCTAATAGCGAGTGACACACAAAGTGCACTAACCAAATAGGTAGTAAGACAATAGGGGAACTCAGACACCACACAGGTTATGTAGAAAGTAAACACAGGGTCAGTCATAAAGGACTCAAATGTTTATACACCAATGCACAGAGTATGAACAGCAAACAGGGTGAACAAGAAGTTCAGGTTAATGAGGGCAGATATGATATTGTTGCCATTATGGAAACATGAGATGAAACCCACAAATAGAACACACAGCTAGAGGGATTTAAATTATTTAAAAGAAACAGACCAAATAAAAGAGGAGCCAGAGCTGCTCTATATGTAAGAAATAACTACATCACTACAGAAATAGAGCACAACAATGATGAAAACTGCCTTGAATGCATTTGGGTCAATATAAAAGGGGGGGGAATGACATTACCATAGGTAATGTCCACCCAACCAAACAGATGAACTTTTTGCTAGTCAGCTAACTAAGGTATGTAGGAAGCACATCAAAATAGTAATGGGGGACTTTAACTACTCTGACATCAACTGGGAGACAAACTCTGCACCAAGTGGAAGATCAAACAGATTCCTTGCAAACCTAGCAGACAACTTTGTCTCCCAAAAAGGAGAGAAGGGAACTAAGGGATTAGCCATTTTGGATCTAATTCTCACTAACAGAGATGAAATGATAGAAGGTGTTGAAGCCACAGGAACCTTGGGAGGAATTGATTGTGTAATATTGGAATTCAACATTATGGAAGCACAAGCAATAGAACACAGTCAAACTAGAGTCTTGGACTTTAAGAGAGCTAATTTCAATAAACTTAGAGAGGGCTTGGGAAGGATTCCATGGATGAGAATCCTCCAGGGGAAAACAACTCAAGAAGCTTGGGAAATTTTGAAAAGTAAGATAATAAAAGCCCACTCCAGCACAATACCAACAAAGAGGAAAAATAACAGCTCTCAAAAGAAACCAGCATGGCTGCATAAAGAACTCCCTGATAAACTGAAAGATAAAAAGGACACATATAGAAAGTGGAAAGAGGGGCACATAACTAAATCAGAATATCAGCAAATAGCCCAAGCCTGCAAAGATGAAGTGAGGAAAGGTAAGGCTCAAAATGAACTAAGGCTTGCAACCAAAGTCAAAAATAACAAAAAAAGCTTCTTTCAACATGTAAAAAACAAGAAAAAAGTGAAGGAAATGATTGGTCCATTAGTGGGTGTAAGTGGCAAGAAGGTGACAAGCAACAGGGAGAAAGCAGAACTATTTAACTTGTTTTTTGCATCTGTCTTTACACAAAGGGAAAAAAAACAGATCAACCTACCAAAAATAGTGCCATAAAAAACAATAGAAACGCAAGTTAAGATAGGCAAGAAAATGGTAAGTGAGCACCTGTCCAGCCTAGACGAGTTCAAGTCACCGGGACCAGATGGATTACACCCCAGGGTTCTCAAGGAACTGGCAGATGTGATCTCAGAAACATTGAACTATATTTTTCAAAGATCCTGGAGCACTGGAGAACTACCGGAGGACTGGAAAAGAGCTAATGTAGTTCCCATCTTCAAAAAAGGGGAAAAAATGGACCCAGGAAATTACAGACCTATCAGCCTGACCTCAATACCTGGGAAGATTCTGGAAAAGATAATCTAACAATGAATCAGCAAACACCTAGAGGCAAACAAAGTCATTACTAAAAGCCAACATGGGTTTGTCAAAAACAGATCATGCTAGACAAATCTTATCACATTCTTTGACCAAGTGACAAAATTAGTGGATCAGAGGAATGCTGTGGATATAATTTACTTGGACTTCAGTAAGGCATTTGATAAAGTAGAGCATAACCTACTACTTGATAAGATAAAAAAATGTGGGTTAGACAGCATCACCACCAGATGGATCCGTAGCTGGCTGACCGGCCATACTCAGCATGTGGTCCTCAATGGAATCACATCTACATGGAGGGAAGTGTGTAGTGGGGTGCCCCAGGGCTCTGTTCTGGGCCCAGTGCTCTTCAACATCTTCATCAACGATTTGGACGAGGGGATAGATGGGGAACTCATCAAATTTGCAGATGACACCAAGCTGGCAGGAATAGCCAACACTCCAGAAGACAGGCTTAGGATACAGCAGGATCTGGACAGATTTGAACACTGGGCTCTATGTAACAAAATGAAATTCAATGGTGAAAAAAGTAAGGTTCTACATTTAGGCAAGAAAAACCAAATGTACAGGTATAGTATAGGGGGTGCCTTGCTCAATAGTAGTAACTGTGAGAGGGACCTCGGAGAGTGGATAATCACTTAAATATGCAGTGTTATCTTCATTTTATATATCAAAAGGATTTTGCAGCTGCCAGTGTTTTGTTTTCAGTGAGAAACAGGTCCAAGTTGCTCTTTGAGTGTTTTGGGTTGCCTACCCCTGGTATAGGGGGTACCTGGGTATCTTGCTCAATAGTGAGAGGGATCTCAGAGTCCCAGTGGACAATCACTTAAATATGAGCCAGCAGTGTGCTGCAGCTGCCAAAAAGGCCAACACAGTGCTAGGTTGCATTAAAAGAGGGATAGAATCAAGATCATGTGAAGTATCAATACCACTTTACAATGCCTTGGTAAGGCCACACGTGGAATACTGCATCCAGTTTTGGTCACCACGATGTAAAAAAGATGTTGAGACTCTAGAAAGAGTACAGAGAAGAGCAACAAAGATGATTAGGGGACTGGAGGCTAAGGCATTTTTCAGTGGTCTGTTACTGCACTCTCCCTGAATCCACATTACAGCTCAAATGAGAAATTAGATGAAAACATGATAACAAATGGTACAGTGGCAAAACCGAGTTCTATATGTTACATTGTGGCTTATATGTGTGACATTGCTTCACCTATTATAATTTCCTTCTTGCCTATATTTATGAAAACTGGCGAATTTTTGTGTGAGAGGCCTCAACAAGTCCAGGTTGAGGAGCAGAAGACAACTTGTGCAGCATACAATTCCAAAGAAAAGCAGCAATAGAAGAAGGTTAAGGAAGTTTCATATTCAGTGGTCTCTGAATCTCTGGGAGATGTTAGACCTACAAAGTCTTTGGAGCAATTTTCAAGGGTGGAATTGCTGCCTGAAATGGAAATTGGGAAATCTCAGTTTGAGGGGCATCAACAAGAGAGGAACGGGCAGAGGATAACTTGTATAACTTACAATTGTAAAGACCAACACAAGGAGGAATTCAAGGAACCCTTACCTTATTGGCTTCAGAGTCGATGGGAGATTCAGGAATTTTGGAGCAGTCTCCTAAGGCAGAACTTGCAGCATTTCTTACGAGTTTGATACAAGAATGGAGAATGGAAATGGAAGAATGGAAGAATGGAGAATGGAAAAAACTGGAATGTGAATAATTAATAATAATACTAATATAATTGAGACTGATAAGGATGCAGTTTCTTACGGATGGAATTTGTTATTGGTGAAGATTGAAATGTTTAATGTGTTTATTATGGATAGGCGTATAAGGGAATTTTGTTGTTTTAAGTTTTGAACCTTTAATGATAATATTGTTTAAATTTGTGTTTTGAAGGGATTATAATTTGCTCATTTTAGTGAGGGGATTCTAATGTTTTAAATTTTAAGTAATGTTTAAATTTGTGTTTTGAAGGGAGTATAACTTGTTCAAGTTTTAAGTATGCTTAAATTTGGTTTTTAAATATTATTAATATTTTTAAGAGAAAATAATTTGTTTAATTAAATGTCTAGATTTGTTTAGGAAAGAAAGTAATGTTTAAATTTGTGTTTTTGGAGGGAGTTTATATAGAATGATGATTGTATTTAGATTTGTTTAGGATTTAAAAGTGTTTCTAGTTTTTAAATATTATTATTAATATTTTTAAGAGAAAATAATTTGTTTAATTAAATGTGCTTAGATTTGTTTAGGACTTATAGGTTTTTTAAGTTTTTTCTTTTTGGATAGGAGAGAAGATTATGAAGATTGAAGGAAATATGTATTTACTTTAAGTTTTTTAAGAGTATTTAGTTTTAATGGTATAACAAAGGTTTATATGTTTATTTTTTCGTTTTAGGATAAAGAAATAGGGAGAAATTAGATTTTACACTATAGATATAGATATTCAAAGAAAGTAATGTTTAAATTTGTGTTTTTGGAGGGAGTTTATATAGAATGATGATTGTATTTAAATTTGTTTAGGTTTTAAAAGTGTTTTAAGTTTTTTTTTTTTAATTAAGCCTGTACTCAGCTCTGGGAAGTCCAGGGGAGGGTTTGGGAGGTTGGGAAGGGGGGGGTGAGGTAGGGTTGGGGGGGGTATGGGAAGGGGATTTGTTTTTGTAAAATGTAAAAAATTTTCAATAATAATAATAAAAAAAATATCCCAGCGGAACTGCTTCAAAAGTTCTTGGTGCATCTAGTGGTATGTGGGAGAATATTATTGTGAACCAGCACCACACAGGAAAATCAGCATGCCCTGACACTTGTTATGGATGGCTCATCTGAGTTTTCATAACATTTCACAGTAGACTTCTGAATTGATGGTCGAACCACACTCCATGAACTTCACTAGCAGTACTCCTTTGGCATCTTCACATTTGGTGGCATTTTCTATAGCACCACCTCTGGTGTGGTGTTGGTTCATGATAATGCTTGCCTGCACACTGCTAGACGCACCCAAGAACTTTTGAAGCAGTTCTGTTGCCAACCAGCTAACAAATGCATGTAGGAAGCATACCATAGTAGTAATGGGAGACTTCAACTATCCAGGTATCAACTGGGAGACAAACTCTGCAGCAAGTGGGAGATCAAACAGATTCCTAACCTACCTAGCTGACAACTTTGTCACCCAAAAGGTGGAGGAGGGAACTAGACATAAAGCTATACTGGACTTAATTCTTACTAATAGAGAAGAAGTGATAGAGAGAGTTGAAGTTGCTGGAATCTACATCATACTGGAATTTAATATAATGCAAACACTAGCAATAGAAAACAATCCAACCACTATTTTAAACTTCAAAAGAGTTGACTTTAACTAACTCAGAGAGAACCTAGGAAAGATCCCATGGATGAAAATCCTAAAGGGGAAAACAACCCAAGAAGTGTGGGAAACTCTGAAAAATGTGCTCATAAAAGCCCAGACTAGCACAATACCACTGAAAAAGAAAAACAAGAAATTCAAGAAGAAACCAACATGGCTGCACAAAGATCTCTCTGACAAACTGAAAGACAAAAAGGACAAATACAAAAAATGAAAAGAGGAGCACATAACTACGACTGATTATCAGCAGACAGCCAGAACGTGCAAAGATGAAGTCAGGAAAGCAAAGACTCAGAACAAACAAAGGCTTGCAACAGAAATCAAGGATAATAAAAAAGTTTCTTTCAACATTAACAAGAAGAAAAAAGTCAAGGAAACTGTAGGTCTACTAAGAGAGAAGATGGCAAGGAAATAACAGGCAACAGGGAGAAAGCAGAACTGCTTAACTCATACTTTGCGTCAGTCTTCACACAAAAAGAAACTATAGCCCAACATACCAAAAAAACCACTGCAAAAGACAAACTAGAAGCAAAAATTAAAATAAGCAAGAAAATGGTAAGAGAACACCTATCTGACCTTGACGAATATAAATCACTGGGACTTGACAGATTACATCCCAGAGTTCTGAAGGAGCTGGCAGATATTATCTCAGAACCATTGCACCATATCTTTCAAAAATCCTGGAGCACTGGGGAAGTACCTGAGGATTGGAAAAAGTCTGATGTGGTTCCCATCTTCAAGAAAGGGAAAAAAAATGGACCCAGGAAACTATGACCAATCAGTTTAACATCAATACTTGAGAAGATCCTAGAAAAGATAATAAAAAAACAGATCTGTGAACAACTAGAAGCAAACAAAGTTATAACTAGTAGTCAGCATGGGTTTGTTAAAAATGGATCATGTCAAACCAATCTTATTTCATTCTTTGATAAAGTGACTAAACTAGTAGACCAGTGAAATGCTGTGGATATAGTATACTTAGATTTCAGTAAGGCATTTGATAAAGTAGACCACAATCTACTCCTTGGTAAGCTAGAAAAAGTTGGAATAGACAACATCACCACCAGATGGATCTGTAACTGGCTGGCAAACCGAACTGAATGAGTAGTCCTCAATGGCACTACATCCACATGGAGAGAAGTAAGCCGTGAGGTACCACAAGGTTCCATCTTAGGCACAGTACTCTTCCATATCTATATTTGGGATGAGTTGACGGCTATATTAAATATTTTGTTTAGGGGTAAAGAGAGAAATTTGATTAGGAAAGGTGCAATTAGATATTGGGAGAGGAGACACCCTCCCTGAAATAATAATGTTCCAGGGGAACAAAAGTATCCTCTACAAAGACCCAATTGGCAGAACAATAATGAACAGGACAGAAGACAGATGCAAGATTTAAGAGAAATTGTTGTAGAAGGAATTAAAGGGGCAGTACCAAGAAATCAGAATATTAATAAGGCTTTTGATTTAAGGCAAGAAAAGGACGAGACAGAGATTAAAAGACCAAATGAGAAAATACTCTGGAATAGATCCAGATAGCCCAGTAGGATAAGAGATTTAAAAGTAAATTTTGTGACCCGCTCCTGGCCAGATATTCAAAAGAAAATACAGAAATAAGATGGATGGGCTGAAAAATCTATTGGCAGATCTTTTGTCAGAAGCTCAAAAAGTATATGTAAGGAGAGAAGATGAAAAACAGAAACAAAAAGCAAAAATTATGGTATCCACCATGGACCAAATAGTAAAGAAAGAATTAAAAGAGAGGGAGAGGGAAAGGTTTTGCCCCAGAAAGGGGTGGGTTTAGGGAAGCCAAAATAGAGGGGGAGGAATCCCACCCAAATGGGGGCTGAATAAGCTGGAACTGGGCAGATCAGCTCTTAAGTGTTTTGGCTGTGGACAAATTGGACACTTTAAGTGTGATTGCCTAGTCCAGAAAAAGGAGGAAAAATTATTTTCCCTCATCCAATTTGAGGAGGAGGATTAGGGGACTCAGGGGCTTCTCAAATTAAAAATCCACCAAGAGCCTCTGGTAAATTTAAAGGTGGGGCCTGAGAATGAAGAAATAGTTTTCTTAGTAGTTACTGAAGCTTCCCATACTTCCTTAATAAACAAACCAAAGAGCTTAACCCTGTTGCCTGAGATGATCAGAGTCTCTGGAGTGAAGGGGGAAGCTTTGAAGTTCAGAAATTCTGTGAGACCTTGTTAACTTTAGGAGAAAAGCAAGTAAAAATAGATTTGTTGCATATTCCAGAGGCAGGGACACCTTTATTGGGAAGGGATGGGATCACAGCCCTAGGGTTAGAAATAACTACTTGTCCAAGGAAACAGTAGTTATGACAAATTAACTGAAGAAGATGAAGAAAGGGTTAATCCTCTTGTCTGGATTAAGGGAAGCTAATAGGGGAGGATTAGAGATAGAACCTTTAAAGATTAAGTTAAAATTTCCAGGGGAGGTGGTCACAAAAAAGCAGTACAACATCTCTCTTTAGGGGAGGAAAGGGTTATAACCTATCATAGAAGGTCTAGTGAAGGATGGCTTATTAGAACCATGCATGTCTTCCTTCAATACTCCTATTTTGCCAGTTAAAAAGCCAGATGGTACTTTTCATCTAGTTCAGGATTTAAGGAATTTGAACATTATTATAGAAACTAGACATCCAGTGGTTCCCAATCTGTACACCTTGTTGAACAAAATCCCACTGAAGCATAAATAGTTCAGTGTGGTTGATTTGAAGGATACCTTCTGGACTTGTCCTTTAGATCCAGGCTCCAGAGACATCTTTGCATTTGAATGGGAAAACCCACACACTGGGCAAAAACAGCAGTATAGATGGACAGTGTTGCCTCAAGGCTTCACTGAATCTCCCAATTTATTTGGACAGGTATTGGAACAATTATTGGAAGCTTATCCCATTCCAAAGGGAATTAAATTAATACAGTATGTTAATGATTTACTGCTGACAGGGAAAAAGGAAGTGGAAGTTAAAGCAGCCACAGACAAATTACTAAATTTTCTGGGAGAAAAAAGGCTCCGGGTTTCTAAAAAGAAATTACAGTATGTAGAAAGAGAGGTAAAATACTTAGGACATTTGATTAGTGAGGGAAGAATAACACCTGAGAGAATTGAAGGAATTTTAACTCAACCTTTACCTAAAACAATGAAGGAATTGAGAAAATTTCTAGGATTAACTGGATATTGCAGGCTGTGGATAGATAATTATGCTATTTTGACAAAATTGTTAGAAGAAGAGCCAGATGTTATACAGTGGACAGAGGAGGAAAAAGAATTACTGAACAAACTCAAAAAGAGTTTGGTGAGCACTTCTGTGTTGGCTCTTCCTTCTCTGAGTAAGCCATTTCATTTGTTTGTAAACACGGATAAAAGAATGGCTTTGAGGTTTTGATCCAGAAGTAGGGAGGAAAGAGGCAGCCAGTGGCATTCTTGTCAAAAATGTTAGACCCTGTCTGTTGAGGATGGCCGGATTATGTTCAACACAGCAGTGTTAGTAAAGGAGAGCAGAAAACTGACATTTGTGGGAGCTTTAGTGGTTAATATCCCCCATCAAGTGAGAGCAATCTTGAACCAAAAAGACAGCCGATGGCTGACAGACCCAAGGATTTTAAATATGAGAGTATACTTATGGAATAGAATGATCTAGTATTGAGTACTGATGTTAGCTTGAATCCAGCTCAATTTTTAAGAGGAGACTTAGAAGGAGAATCAGATATTGAACATTATTGTGTTGAAATAATTTAATTGCAGACTAGAGTTAGGCCTGACTTAACAGATGTTGCTCTGGGAGAAGAGGCTAATTTGTTTATAGATGGGTCCTCCCGAGTGGTAAAAGGAAAAAGGAGAAATGGATATTCAATAGTAGAAGGAAGAGAAGACATTTTGGTAGAAGCAGGAAAGTTGCCTTTAAATTGGTCTGCACAGACCTATGAATTGTATGCATTAAATCAAGCTTTAAAATTGTTGGCGAAACAGAGAGGGACTATATACACTGATTCAAAGTATGCTTTTGGAGTAGTGCACACTTGGAAAGATTTGGGAAGAATGAGGGTTAATTAATAGCAAAGGGAAAGATTTAGTTCATGGGGAACTAATTACACAGGTATTGGACAATTTGATGTTGCCTGAAAAAAATGCTATAGTACACGAAGAAGGGCATCAGAAAGAAAATTCTTTTGAAGCCCATGGCAATAATTCAGCTGTGTAAGGACCCACCCTACTTTGCATCTTAAGAAGATAGAACTCTTGGAATAATTCTTCCAACAGGCATCCTTTATTAAGAGAAAATGGTTGCAGGCATTCTAGACAAGACTTGGGGTCCACGCTCTCCCATTCAAGGTATTAAGGGGTTCCCCAGTAGCCCCACCCAATCACCCCCTTCTTCCAGCGACAGTCTCAGGCATTACACTCCCACCCTCTTTTCCTTACTGCCGGCTGGATGGAGACTTCAGAGAGAAGGTAATAGCCCCATTGTTATGGTTAGTCCCTTTGAAGTGTACCAAAGGAATTGAGGGCCATAAAGCCCCTTTGTTCACCCCCTTCCCTTCATCGTATGACAGAATCCAGAGAAGGCAGAAATGGTATTTTCTATAGTTGATAACTAGAGATGAAATATAATTGGATTCTGACATAATGCCCCCTTAAAAAAAAGACAGATCCACCTGAAAGAAAACAAACCAGGTATAAAAGTTAGTCAGGCTTGTTAGGATATTCTGTGTGAAACTTCTTTAATAGCTTCGGGGCTCTGACGTTTATGGACCCACTCGTTTTGTGAGGCAGGGAGGTGTTTCCAAGCAACTAGGTACTGAGTTGCTCCATGATATCTCCTAGAGTCAAGGATTTCCTTTATTTCAAAATGTTGTTCGCCCTCCACCATGACTGGAGGTGGTGGTGGGGGATTTTTGGCCGTAAAGGTGACTGACGCTCTATTTTCAGCAAGCTGCAATGAAAAATTGGGTGTATTTACCTGAGATTTTTTGGTAATTCTAATTCTACTGTTACTGGGTTTATGATTCTTTTAATTGGAAAAGGCCCCATATATTTTGGTCCAAGTTTTTTACAGGGCTGAAGGGACTTTAGGTATTTTGTAGATAAGTACACCATTTCTCCTATAATGAATGGTGTAGGCTCAACCCTTTTTTATCGGCTTGT
The DNA here is from genome assembly GCF_016545835.1 of Crotalus tigris. NCBI lineage: Eukaryota > Metazoa > Chordata > Lepidosauria > Squamata > Viperidae > Crotalus > Crotalus tigris. Next base: position 72,253 of record NW_024100121.1, on the reverse strand, counting down.
GCTTTGTATGCCTGCCTAGCTTCATCTAGTGCTTTTCTAACTATTGGCCAGGTGTCTTGTAATTGTTCCATCCATTCTTTCAGTGATGGGATTGTTGGTTCGTTTGGGGTTAATTCATGCATGGGGTTGAAACTTTGACCATTGGCTATTTGAAAAGGAGTGTAACCTGTGCTGGAGTGGACTGCATTATTGTAGACAACTTCTGCAAAAGGGAGTAAGTCTGTCCACCCGGTCTGTTGGAAATTAAGAAAACATCTTAGATATTGCTCGAGTACTGAGTTCATTTTTTCAGCCCCCCCATTCCCTTGTGGGTGGTGGCTAGATGTCAGTCCCTGAGTGGTTCCTAAAAGGGATAAAAATTCCTTCCAAAATGCAGACGTAAATTGCACTCCCCTATCAGAGATGATGTGTTGGGGTGCCCTATGCAATCTATAAATGTGCTGGACTAAAAGTTTCGCTAAGGCTTTTGTGGTGGGAATCTTTTGGCAAGGGATAAAGTGCACCTGTTTGGAAAACAAGTCCGTGACCGTCCAGGCAATAATATTCCCATGCTTTCTGGCAATTCCACTATAAAATCTATGGCTATTTCCCTCCAGGGGGCTGAGGGATTTGCCACTGTTTGTAATAGTCCTGGCAATTTCCCTTGCAACCTCTTTGCAGTAGCACATTTTGGGCAGCTGGCTACGTAACTTTCTATGTCCTTTTTTATGGATGGCCACCAAAATTGCCATTTGTAAAGTTTTTACAAATCCAAAATGCCCTGCTGATTTTGTGTCATGGCAAAGCTGCATGAATGTGACTCTTTGGGTTGTTGGTATATATAACTTTTCCCTTACCCAAGGCAACCCATCTCTCATTGTGCACACATTTTTGTTTTTCTGGAACCATTCATCTGTTTCCAAACTTTTCCGGAATTCAATTCCAGTTTGGCTGTCCAGTTGTGGTTTTAATTTAGCTTGGGTTCTTGTGGTTACTGGTGCTGCCAGTTGTGACTCTGCCATCATTGGTTTAGAGTCTGTGGCTCGCGCGCTGTTATAATGGGGCATGTGAGTTCTTTCTCCCTGTTAAGTGTTTGAGCTTAAATTGGAACTGGTGAAAATGCTGGGACCAGCGGGCTTGTTTGGGATTGAGTTTCCTGGATGTTTTCAGGGCTTCCAAATTTTTGTGATCAGTCCACACCGGAAGGGGATTTTGTTGCCTTCCAGGAACTGTTGCCACATAAGTAATGCCCAACGTATCCCGTATGCCTCCTTCTCCCATATGGGCCAGCGCTGTTCTGTTTCCGTGAGTTTCTTGGATGTATATGCACAGGGTTGCGATACTCCATCATTGTTTTCTTGTAATAGAACAGACCCCTCTTTCACATCACTTGCACCTGCCTGTATTACGAAAGGCTTATCCATGTCTGGGTGCCTTAGTACTGGTTCGGCAGAAAAAAGTCTCTTTAGTCTCTCAAACACTGCTTGGCACTCCATTGTCCATATTAGTGGCTGGCTAGATTTTACTGAGGATGCTCCCTTCGTTTTTAGTAAGTTAGTGAGGGGCAAGGCTATCTGGGCAAATGAGGGGATGAATTGGCAGTAAAAGTTTGCAAAGCCCAGGAAACTTTGTAGTTGCTTTCTTGTGTGGGGTGGTGCCCAATCTAATAATGCTCTGACCTTCTCTGGGTCCATTTCAATGCCCTGGGGGGATATGTGATAACCTAGGTAGTCTATACTTTCCTGGTGGAATTCGCATTTTGAGAGTTTGGTAGGTGGGCGGCTCGCAGTTTCTTTAAAACCGCTCTGACAAGGTTGACATGTTCCTCTTTTGTTTCGGTGAAGATAAGAATGTCGTCCAAGTAAACAAGGACGCCCTTAAACAGGTGCTCCCTTAGAACATCATTGATTAATTGCATAAACACTGCAGGGCCCCCTTGTAATCCAAATGGCAAGACTTTGAACTGATAGCACCCCATGGGGCAGTTAAATGCGGTCTTCCATTCATCCCCTTCCTTAATTCTCATGCGATAGTAAGCTTCCCTTAGGTCTAGTTTAGACATTTTTTTCCCTTTTGAGAGGTGTGACAGCAAGTCTTTCATGAGGGGCAGAGGGTACAGGTTGCTTTCACTGATTGTATTCAGGGCCCTATAATCCATGCATAAGCATAAAGAGCCATCCTTCTTCTCTCTAAAGAGGACCGGGGCTTGGCTGGCTGGCTTGGCTGGCTCTATGAACCCTCTCTCTAGGTTTTTTTTAAAATGCATCTTTCCATTTCCTCCTTCTCCTTTGGGCTCATGGAGTATAATCTGGGCTTCGGGAGTTTTGCTCCAGGCTTGAATTCAATGGCACAGTCTGTGGGTCGGTGGGGAGGGAGCTCATCTGCCCTCTCCTCACTGAAAACTTCAGCAAGGTCTCTGTATTCCTCTGGTATTTCTGTTAGTCCCCTTTCCTCTCCCATGGATGCTTTTTCTATTCTTGATTCTGGTAGCCCCCCTTGGGATTTTAAGTCCATAGGGTCCCCCTTCGGGAATTTGATTTCTGTTGTCCTCCAATTTACCCAGGGGTTCCATTTTTTTAACCATTCCATCCCTAGGATCATTGGGCATTCCATGCCTGGGGTCACTACAAACATTATGTCCTCCTCATGTTTGCCCATGGAGAGGTGTATTGGTAAAGTGGCTAGGGTAGCTGGCACCCCCCCCTGCTATGGATCCATCTAACTGGCCAAATGAGATTGGTTGTTCCAGTCTCCTCGATAGAATGCCCAGATTCCCCACTACTGTCAGGCTAATGAGGCAGCAGGTGCTGTAGTAATCACTCCTTAGTCATTGAAGGGTGCAAAGAAATGGCCACCCGAACGTAGCCGTTTATTGTTTTTATAGAGTTTTTCAAATAGCAATAGATACAGCATGGCAACAGCATTTCATTGGCTAAAATCCTTTACCAATCCTCAAGAGTAAAAAGTTAGAGGCCATAAACAGGAAAACTTGTTGTTCACCTATTAGCCTTATCAAATTGGCAAGGTCACAGAGACCTGCGTCACGTAAGATGCATAACAAAGGCACAAGCGTTGGTAGGGCAGTTTTCTGCTCACAACTTTCGCCTGTCTCTTATCCCTACATCTCACTCCTTTTTGTTTTGTTAGACGAAATATCGCCATAAGCAGGGTTAATAAAAAGATTATAATCAGGAGAGGAGCATCCTTGCAATTGTTAATATAGGGCCAAAACTTGACCCTGAGGCAATGTGAGAGAGGATCTACTGGGATTTAAAGCTCTAATACATATATTGCAAAATGAAAGAAATACATTACATAAACAGCACCCATAAAGATCCTAAGGTACCAATTTTCAAATCAAAGGCCAAATTGTGTAAAATTTAAATCTGGTGCTGGATGGTTCATGAATTATCAGAAATATTGAAACAATACATTTCCTCAAAACGTTTACAACCCAAATGCTGGTGTAGAAGCATGGTTGATCGCTGAAATAGTTGAAGAAGTAGTATTAATTGTCTTTGCCAAATTTCATATAATAACATTAATGTTGAGGTGGGCACGAACAGCAAGTTCTTGCACGCCCACTAGAGATATAGCCAATGCTACAAAGTAAGGTTGTCTCAGAGTCACAAGTGTTGTCTAGCATGACATCACGTGGAGAATGGTTCATGTGAACTTGTTGTTTGGAAAGCAAAACAGGAATCAGCTGGCTGAGGCAACATTGCACTTCACTAATATTAGCAGGAATATGATTTAAAGTTTCTTGACCACATGTAAAAAACCCTCCTTGCAGTAGCCAAGCATGTCCAAAATGAAAGGAAGTCTCTATTGAAGCTGTGCAATTTAAAGCAGGTGAGCCAATGCAATGACAGTGAGGTTTTTTAAGCAATAACCTCCCAGAGTCAGTGAAGTTTTGAATTACTGCAGAAGGGGTGCAAACAAAGACTAAACATATAGAAAGCAAATTACATGTAATACATTTCAGATAAACAAAAGAAGTCATTTTGTGTGATGTTAGATTTTGCTTCATTCGTTGTTCGAATGATTGTTTGAGTGGGATGACAGTTACAGTTATCAAAGGGCAGATGTTAACGATCAGACATAAACAAATGATGGATAAGAAATTTGCAGTTAAAACCGCAAAAATGGCAGCACACAGGTTCTCGGGGATCAAGTTCTTTACATCTCCCCATGTCACTGGCTGCCTGGCATGTCAGGATTGGATTACTTGCTGTGCCATCTGCAGAGTCACCCTTGCCATTTCTGGGACTGGGTCCATGGACTGGTGCAACGACATCCCTGGCTGGGTGATCACAACGTGTTGGAATCCGCAAAGGTCCTGTTGGAGCAAGCACAGCAGCGTAGCCCCACCCCCAAGTGATCAGAGGGACTGGTCCCAACCATGCTTTGTCTGGTAATGCCCGATATGCCAGAGGTGGAGGCAAGCTTGTTTTCTGTTGAGAGTGTCTCTGATAAGCAGTCAAATTTGGAATGGAAATATTCAATTGGTGTAATGTAAATAATACTTTTTGAACCTGTTGTATTAAACCCATGACAAATTGGGTATCCTAGATAATCCGTCCTTTTTTATTTGTTTGTGAAGGCAGTCTTTGAAAGACCAATTAGCACGTTCCACGATAGCTTGACCTGTGGAATTATAGAGAAGACCATGAGTAAAAACAATATTTCGGGTTGTATAAAATTGTCCAAAAAAAGATGAAAAATAATATGTGAACCTGTTTCCCCTCATAGAGGTGGGGGAAATTGTTCCTAAATACCTATTTGTAAATATACATTTCTAAAAAGCCAAAAAAAGAAAACATGGATAATGTCCATTTGTCATAGTTGATTAGAGGCAAAACCACATAAAAGACATAAAAAAAAGACATACAAAAGACATAAAAAAAAATTAGGCCCAGGAAGGGAGGTGTGATTGTGTATATGAGATACAAAATAATAAATGCTTTCAGTTATGGAGCAGCTGCTGCAAGGTTAAAAACAAGGTCATAAGATTGGGGCCAATCCTGGGCGTGATGTAAGCACCTGAAGAAGTAAAAATAAGTTGGCACACATAATGAGAGTCAGAGATTAAGTTAAAAGACTGTTGAGAAAAGATTTGAAAAGCTAAAATAATTCTGAGCATTGTGATAAGGGTTGCATTGCAGTGTAGGACACTTTTCAGGTATCATCCTTGTAAACAATTGCTCCTCATTCACCCTCCATCAGAAAAAGCAATAACTTGTGGCAAGGGAGAAAGAGGAAGAAAATAGTGTCTGGACTGGAAAGGAAACAAGCAAGTCAAAGATCATTAGGCAAATGATATGAAATACAGCCTATATAGTCAGTTAAAGCACATTAAAGAGATAAGTTATTTTTGAAAACAATATTAATTAATCAGTTCCTTTTCGACGGCAAGCTCTTGTGCGTCCTAAGGTTATCATTTTAGCAACCACCTGGATAAAAAATAAAACATTTTGGGATGGGATATGATAGGTAAATATTATTCAATTCAATATACTTTCTGCACTTTTATTATAGTTAATGCTCCATTAGGTAATTTACTAGTAGGAAAAAATCAAAAGTGTGAAATTCTGTCCACAAATTGAGTATTCATGATGTCATCAATTTGTGCAACTATATTTTTTCTGGGACTTATTGCAATCCTAAATCATTTTATATTTTTTGAAAGCCAATTAAATTGTATCTTTGGTGCTTCAATTTAAGCAAAGTCCATTCAGATGGAAACAATTTGTATATAAATAGGTTAAACATTTATAAATCTATAACAATGTAATTCAGTTAGTTCTTTTGGTTGTTGGATATAAAAAATATTGTCCAACATTACTGTTTCTCTTTTGAGTAAAAAAATTTATTTGCTGAAACTGCATAGGTGAATGTCAAGTTTCAGATTCACTCCACTCTTCTCAGATTACAATTCCAAGCAGAGGAAAAAAAAAATTTAAACGAACAGTTCCCCCCCTTCCTTCCTGTCTCTGGCTCTTTAAGCAACGCAGCCAGCCGAAAGAGATAGGGGGGGGGGGAAATCTCACCACCAAAAAATAACTTCATCTCCTTCATATACATCTTTCAATAAATTCTTCTCATACAAATATTTATTATTATTTTCACACAGTTAGGGAAAAAATGGGTGGGTTTTGAAGGCTAACACACATTTCAACAAATTAACTCATTTAGTTCCATACTAACTGTTTGCATAAAACCATTCCACATACAATTATTTCATTTCATACTTTCTCCAGGCAAACCATATATTCTTAGCAAGGCCTTTTTGTATTGTTGTTATCAGAGAGGGCTGTGAGCCTCTTCCAAGTCTTGGAATAATCACAGAACAACACAGACAAACATATATGCACAGATACTGTTACAATAACATTTATTTAGACATATAACTTGTCCTGCAAGAAGCGAGAAAAATGACAAGGTGATTTCAACCAAAAAGTGGTTTTGAGGGCCCTAATCATTTCCCATTTTTCTCACCATTCCAAGCCCAAGCATAATGTTCTGAGTGGCCACACACACAGACATAACACAAAACACAACCAGACATTTGTCTGACGGCTAACTTAATATATTGCAGAGCATTCCAATTGCTCAAAATACTTTGTTATGAGGGAGTAAATTTTGATTTATGACTTTAACTAATCAACAAAGAATTAGCCTCTTCAGAAGAAGCTGAAAATCCAATTAAAGATGTTTTTAGAAGGAATAAATTTTACTTAGTTGCAAGCAGAAGCAGGCTGATAGTTAATTGCTGTTCTGAAGTATTTGGGTCCATTTTTTCTTTCCTATCTGACAGGAGTGAACACTATAGATGTAATACCGAAGCCCAAGGTTCAAGATGTAATTTATGCTCTTATCTTTTAGCCTAAGCGTCCGATGCTCAGGATTCAAAGAACACTGTTTTCCTATCTCAGCCCACTCGCTTCCTTGTGTCTGCCCCAGGTTAGAGGAGGAATCTGAGTTCCTCCATGCCTGTCCTTGCTTTTGCGGGGGCCAAGATAACTTGCAGCCCATACTTACTCACTGAGGGGTCTCGTAAGACGAAAGTGCGGGAAGAAGCAGCTGCCAACATACTTACCATCGTCTGGAACAGATAATACCTAGATATGGGATAGTAGAAGCTATAGACAGTGACCAAGAAACTCATTTTACTGCAAAGGTGTTTCAGTCAATTATGGAGGCGGTGGGAATTAAGTGGGAATATCACGTGGCATGGAATGCAAAATCTTCTGGATGGGTAGAGAGAATGAATTTTACAATTAGAAACATATTTTCCAAATTAATGTTGGAAACCAGGATGCCATGGACCAAATGTTTACTCTTGGCCTTGTTCAGAATTCGAACTCACCCAAAAAGAGATGCTGATATTTCATCTTATGAAATGAAGTTTGGGCTACCCTACCTGGTCGGAGTGGGGGGAATTCCATAATATGGATATGTTTATAAAGAACTATATACTGGGGCTGTCTTCTTCTTTATCCTACCTCAGAAACAAATAACACCTGGCTCAAACCCCACCTTTGGACTTTGCAGTACATTCTTATAAAGCCTCCAGCTTTATAAGTGTAAGGACCCACTTCAACTAACCATTCAAGAAAGCAGAACTCTTAAAACAGGCATTGTCTCAAAAGGATACTTTTATTAGGGGTCAGTGATAGTAGGGAAGTCGTGCAAACAGTATAGTTAAGCTAGCAATATTCCTCCTCCCACCAAAGTCATAATGCTCATTTAAAATCTAGCCAATCCACAGGTGGCACAAAGTCTGACTGGCTGGTACAGTTGGCGCACATCTCAAGGTCTTCTCCAGCTTTCGTTTCTCTGTAACTATCTCCCTGATTTTCTCAAGATGATAGAGGCAGGAGAGGGAAAGTAGAAAGTGAAAGTTATCCCAAGTGAAAGCATGCTCCCCCTCCCCCAGCAGAATGGCAGACCCCAAAAGTAGAATATATATGCAGGAGAAACAATGAGGGTTTGGGGACCTGACATACGCCCCCCCTAGAAGAATGGGAAATCCACCTATAAAACAAAAAGGGAAAGGGGACAACAACACAAACAAATCAATTAGGCTTATCAGATTATTTAGAATGGAAATGTTCTAGCAGTTTAGGGGCTCTAACATGTTTCTTGTATACCCACTCATTCTGGGCAGCAGGGAGATTCTTCCAAGCCACTAGGTACTGTGTCACCCCATGATGTGTTCGAGAGTCTAAAATGTCTTTAATTTTGAAATGTTGTTCTCCTTCAACCCTGATAGGCATGGGCAGTGGGAGTGCAGGAGGCTTGATGTTGGAGGTGATTTCAGGTTTGAGCAAGCTGCAGTGAAAAACAGGGTGGATTTTCCATAGCTTCTTTGGCAGGTCTAATTCAGCCAACATAGGGTTGATAATGCATTTAACTGAAAAAGGTCCTATAAATTTAGGGCCCAGTTTCTTTGACGGTTGCAAGGATTGTAAATACTTTGTGGAAAGGAACACTCAGTCTCCAACATTATATGGTTTCTACTCCATCCTCCACTTGTCAGCTTGAGCTTTATAGGCTTCCCTGGCTTCATCCAAGGCTTTCCTGACCACTGGCCAGGTGTTTTGCAATTGTTTAATCCACTCCTGCAAGGAGGGGATTTCAGGCTCTTTGACAGGATGCTCAGGCATGATCACAAAGGTTTGACCATTTACTACTTGAAATGGAGTGAAACCAGTACTGGAGTGCACTGCATTATTACAGGCAACCTCAGCAAATGGTAACAGGTTGGACCAATTGTCTTGTTGGTAATTAATAAAACATCTGAAGTATTGTTCTAGAACTGAGTTAAGTCTCTCTGTCCCCCCATTCATTTGAGGATGATGGGAACATGATAATCCTTGACTAGAACCCATCAAGTCTAGAAAAACCTTCCAGAACTTAGAAGTGAATTGGACCCCTCAGTCTGAAATTATATGTTGTGGGGGCCCATGAAATCGATATACGTTTTGCACAAAGAGTTTAGCCAAAGTTTTTGCATTTGGAATCTTGGGGCATGGAATGAAATGAAACCTGTCTGGAGAACAAGTCCATTACGACCTAAATGACAATGTTTCCAGCACTTTCAGGCAATTCCACAATAAAATCCATAGAGATCTCTCTCCAGGGTGGTGAAGGATTTGCTACCAGCTGCAGCAGTCCTGGAGATTTCCCTTGTCACCTTTTGGCTGCTGCGCAGGTGGGGCAACTGGCAACATAGCTTTCTATGTCCTTTTTCAGTGCAGGCCACCAAATTTGTCTCTTAATAAGATATAAGGTTTTTACAAATCCAAAGTGACCAGCAGTTTTCAAATTGTGTCCTGCTTGCATCACTTTAAGTCTCAAGGTTGCTGGGACATAAAATTTCTCTCCAACCCATGCTAAATGTTCTTTTAACACACACAGGTTATTATGATTACAAAACCATTCATCTATTTCTAAGGCAGTCTTAAATTCCTGTAATAAAGTCTTTCCAACAGGACCCATGGGTTTTGATTGGGCTCTGGTGGTCACAGGGGCTGCTAGCTGATGAGGCAGTAGAAATAGTTTAGCCACTTCTGCTTTCTTACTGTTATATTGTGGTAACCTGGACAATGCATCAGCTAGAAAATTCTTCCCACCAGGGAGATAATAAAATTAAAAAGATGGAAATGTTGGGAGCAGATTGCTTGTTTAGGGAAGAGTTTTCTGGGTCTTTTCATGGCTTCAAGGTTCTTATCATCAGCCTACACTTGAAATGATATTTTATTTCCTTTAAGGAAATGCCTCCAGGTTAGTAAAGTCCACCGTACAGTGTAGGCCTCTTTCTCCAAGCTGCCCACCTCTGTTCAGTCTCTGACAATTTCCTTGAGGTGTAAGCACAAAGTTGTAATTGTCCCTCTTTATTTCTTTGGAGCAAAACTGCTCCCATAGTCTGAATTATAACATCAGCCTGAATTATAAAGGGTTGTTCTGTGTCTGGGTATTTCAAAACTGGTTCCACAGAAAAAAGTCTCTTAAGTTTTTCAAAAGCCTCTTGACATTCTCCCATCCATTTTAATGGTTGGCTGGGCTTTGACTTATCCCACCCTCTGGTCTTTAACAGGTTTGTAATTGGGAGGGCAATCTGTGCAAAAGATGGGATGAATTGTCTGTAGAAATTTGCAAATCCTAGGAAACTTTGGAGTTGTTTCCTGATTTTCAGGGGAGCCCAGTCCAAGACTGTCCTCACTTTCTCTGGGTCCATCTCTATCCCTTCATTTGATTTGCAGTAACCCAGGTAATCAATATGATCCTTGTGAAATTCACATTTTGATAGTTTGGCATACAGTTTGGCGGAGTGCAGTTCATCTTTTGTCTCTGTGTAAATAAGGATATCAACCAGGTACATTAGGATGCCTTTATACAAGTAATCATGTAGGACAGTGATAGCAAACCTTTTAGAGACCGAGTACCCGAACTGCAACCCAAAACCCATTTATTTATCGCCAGGTGCTGGATGGGCATGGCTGACTGGGTGGGCATGGCTATGGTGGTCACAGCTGATTGGGTGGGTGTGGGTGTGGTGGGTGTGGCCACTTCAATGATCCTCATGGGGAGGGACGCCTATGGGGACCGGGCAGGGTTGGGGGAGATCCAGGGGATCTCTGGCAGATGGGGCAGTGGGCCAGAGGCTCATCCTGTGGGGTGAGGCAAGGCAGGGTGGGTGTGCCAATTGCCATGGGGCAAGGCAAGGCAGGGGCCGGAGCAGCTGCTGCCTGACACCATTGCCTCCCCACACACAGAGGCCAGTGAGAGGATGGGGGCCAATGTTGTCCATCAGCATCATGGCAGTCCCATCAGTGTGGGCAGAGTGCAGCCCCATTGGCATGGGTGGAGATGGCCCCAGGATGGCCAGAAAAGAGCCCTTATCTGGTGTGGGCCCTGATGGGGGCTCTGATGGGGGCAGTGGCTACTGCTCCTCCTGCTGCTCTGAGCCCCTTGACTGGCCACCCACACAGGAAAACTGAAGGCAGAGGCAGTGATCCCTGCATTGCCAAGCCTGGCTGGCAGCAGATCTGGAATTGAAGCTGTGCTGCCCATCCTTGTGCTGGTGGAGGCAGTGGTGAAGGAAGGTGAACTGTGGCGTAAACCCACTCCTCCTTGCTGCCACCCCACATCATCCCACACATCCCGGAGGCGCACATGGGACGATGTGTGGCAGCAACAGCAAAGGGTGGGTGCATGCCAGCTTCTGCCTTCCCCCACCACTGCTGCCCCCACCAGCATGAGGATGGGTGGCACAGCTTTGCTTCCTGATCTGGTGCCTGACACTATTGGCCCCTGCACACAGAGGCCAACAAGTGCATGGGGGCCGATAGTGTCTGTCAGCAGCCACAGCATGCTGGCTGTCCTACATAATGGCAAACTGGCCATGGAGCCCCATCGGCACAGGCAGAGACAGCCCTGGGACAGCTGGAAGGAAGCCCTTGCCTGGCCTGGGCCCATCTACTCAATAGCTCTGACAGGGGCCACTTCTGCTGCTGCTCCAACTGGTCAACCATGCAGGGAAGCAGGAGAAGGTGGAGGGGCAGCCGGGGATCTGGAGCTGCCTTGGATGCTCGCTGGCAGCCCAATGAGGTAGCGGATCTCACACACTAGCTGCCCCTCCTGCTTTCCTGCATGGTTGACCGGTCAGAGCAGCAGCAGAAGCTGCCCCCATCAAAGCCGTTGAGTGGATTGGCCAGCCTTCCTTCTGGCCATCCTGGGGCCATCTCCACCTGCGCCAATGGGGCTCCGTGGCCAGTTCATCATTATGCAGGACAGTCAGCATGCTGTGGCTGCTGACAGACACCGTTGGCCTCCATGAGCTCACTGGCTTCTGTATGTGGGGGCCGGTGGTGTCAGGTAGCAGATCGGGAAGTGAAGCTGTGCCTCCCATCCTTGCACTGGTGGGGGTGCCCACATCATTCTGCATGTGCCTCTGGGACATGCATGTGGGATGATGTGGGGTGGCAGTGGGGAGGGGTGGATGTGCACCACAGCTCATCTTCCCCCGCCACTGCCTCCACCAGCGAGAGGATGGGTGGCACAGCTTTGCTTCCAGATCTGCTCCCGGCCAGGCTTGGTGATGCAGGCATCACTGCCTCCAATCCTGCTTCCCTGTGTGGTTGGCTGGTCAAGGGGCTTGGAACAGCAGGAAGAGCAGCAACCACCACCCCTGTCAGAGCCACCATGTAGACAGGACCTGCACCAGGTGAGGGCTCCTTTCCGGCTGTCCCAGGGTCATCTCTGCCCATGCCAATGGGGCTGCACTGCAGAAGGGAGATGGCGGCTCTGATTCTCCCCTGCCAGCTGCCCCCAGCCCCCTGCCCAGTGCCCCTTCTATGCAATCCTATGTGACAGAGGGTGGATGAGGGGCTCGGCCAGCAGGGGGAGGCTTTCCCCCGTAGAGGCATCCCAGTCCTCCCACCCCCCTAGCCAGACCCCCTCACCTTCCCCCAGCCAGGACCTGACCACCCCCACCCTTCTGTACCCACCCCAGCCAACCCCTTAAGCAGCCCAGCTTGACCAAGATGGGGGAAAGGCGAGGCAGAGAACCAGTTGTTAAATGATTTGAAACCCATCACTGGTCACTTCCAAAGGCCACTCACTCGATCTCCCACCAAAACTGCTCCTTCACCCCACCCAGCTCTCGCAGCTGTTCCTGGACTCTGCATGTGTTGAGAGGGGGAGAGGAGGAGCCCAGCCCTGCATCCCTCTGTCTGTGGCACTGGGGCTCATGCATACAGAGACGGCTCTGCATGCCACCTGTGGCATGTGTGCCATAGGTTCGCCAACATGGACGTAGGACTTCATTGATCAGTTGCATGAATACTGCAGGGGCCCCCTTAATTCAAATGAGAGAACATTAAATTGGAAATAACCTAATGGGCAAATGAAGGCAGTTTGCCACTCATTTCCTTTCTTTATTCTTATGCGATAATAAGCATCTCTCAAGTCCGACTTTGAGAAAAAGAATTCTTTCGATAGGTGCGTTAACATGTCTTTCATTAAAGGTAATGGATACATGTTTTCCATGCACACAGTGTTCCTGTAATCAATGCAGAGATGAAGAGAGCCATCTTTCTTCTTTCTGAATAACACAGGGGCTGCTACCTGGGGTCTAGCTGGCTTGATAAACCTCTGCTATAAGTTCTTTTTGATAAATTTTTCCAGTTTGTTCAACTCCCTAGGAGTCATTGAGTATATTTTAGGTTTTGGCAATTTTGCCCCGGGATGATTTCAATTGCACAGTCTGTGGGCCAGTGAGGGGGGAGTTTGTCCGCCCTCTGCTTGCTGAAGGCTTCAGCCAAATCTTGGTATTCCATTGGGAGACTTTGCAAGTCTGACTCACTGAAGGTGGAGGCAAAATCAAGTAATGTTGTAATGCACATCTCCCACCGGTTTCTTTAGTGATGGGTGGGGCCTACCCCTGCAGAAATTTCAGTTGCCCCTCCCTCCAGTTGATCATGGGGTTCCACTTCTTTAGCCAAGCCAGTCCCAAAACCAATGGCCAATCAATTCCTGGGGCCACATTAAACTTTAAAGTCTCTGTGTGGCCACCCAGGTCAATGTATAAGGGTCTGGTGGCAAAACTGGCAGACACCCTCCCTGCAACCGAACTGTTCAGTTGGCAAAAAGTTATTGGAATCTTAAGTCTCCTGAGGGGAATCCCCATTTTCCTCACTAGTTCAGCATTGAAAAGGCAGCAGTAGTAAACAGGTACTTCTTCTTTTTTTTTTTTTTGAAAATATTTTATTGTTTTTTTAATTTTTAAGAAAAAGTACTCAGGACACACCATGGTGTTTGGGCAATTAGACATTCCAAAGTAAAAACATAAATAAACAACTCAGCTCAATACATTCACTGTCTCCTCTCTTATTTCCCTCAAATAACATTAAAATATTCCATTTCTAAATTAAATTTCTATTACTACTAAACCTGTTTTAAAACTTTATCAGTTTACAATTACCAAAATCAAATTTCACTTTAACTCAACAAGTTATCAATTCAGGTATCCCTTCCAGATATATTCTAGTTCTTAATTTCTCTCATCCCTCCTTTTATCACCAATCTCATTTATTTCTTCTTCCATTATACAATAGCTATCTTAATTAAAAATGTTAATTCACTTCAATTCATTACAGAAACTTCAAATTTCATCCAGTTGATTGTCATACCTTATCACATCTATGTTATTGTGCAAAAAAAATCATCTAAGTTAAAACACTCCATTAATTATTAAAATCATCCCAATCTAAAAAAATCAACATTTTTCAATTCTAATACATAATTTTCATCAAATAAATCTGTTATTCCAAAAAGTATTCTTAATCTATTTAAAATATCTTTTCTAAAAATCACCCTCATATATATATATATGTTTATATTTTTTCTTGCTTCTAACTCTAAATCATAATCCTTAAAACAAACCATAAATCAAAAATTGCCTTTAAATCCATTACACAATTTTAAATTTCTCTTTTCAGTCTAATTCTGGCTTTTTTCCTGTGCCAAGAAGGTTTCCATAGGGACACTTCCCTTTCAGCCAGTAGATCTGTCTTTGTTGCTTGCAGTAGCCTTTGCAATAATAGCAATCCCATCCTCTGGATTAGACGTCTGTATCTCTCCTCCTTGAAGGGTCGTTGCTTTGTAGTTTGAAGTCTCAGTCTTTGCTTCTTCAGTTTCTCTAAGTTGCAGATGCTCTCCTCCTTGAAGCGTCATTGCTTTGTAGTTGGAAATCTCAGTCTTTGCTTCTTCTGTTCCTCAAAGTTGCAGATGGAAGGTTTGTAAGATAGAATAAGTTCCTCTTTTATCTCTGTTGATTCCTCTTCTAATATATTTTGATTTATACCATAGTCAGATATAGCCTGGACATCCATTTGAACATTTGAAGTGAAATCCCTAGATCTTAGTTCTGTAGTAAACTTTTCCATTGTAGCACATATTTCTGCAGTAGCCTCATAGAACTTTTCCAATATTAGTGTACAGTTTAAATGTGACTGAGGTTTCTCCATTTTGATAGTAATTAAAAAGAGTCTCTTTTTTCTTTTTGGTGGAGGCTATATTTAATATAATTTAGGCAATATCCACCCCCACAGTTCCCACAGTTACCCAGCTTATCTTTCCTCTTCAAAAGTATTTTGAAGGTCAGCTGTCTTCAAACCAAGTAACCAGAGGCTGCAGTATTAAATTTTTGCCACTAGATGTCCTCAGTAAGTTAAAAAAGGTCTTTTCCAAATGCCATTTCCCTTTTTCTATCTTTTAAAATATAATGTGAAAAAGAAATAATCTTCCAGCACAGGATGATAGTACAGTTCTTAGAAAAAGAGGAAAAAATATAGAAGTAAATATAGTCTTTAAAATTTTATTCTATTTTTATAGAACGCCTTTCTTTCCTCAAAAAATGTAGAAGCTGCCTTTTCAAGCCAGGGAAGTAATTCCAAAAGGGCTCTTTCAGGTAGCAAAAACAAAATAGAATAAATAGAATAACAAAGAAAAGTCTCACCCGGATTCACCATGGGGGTTCTTACAGCTTAGATGTTCTTTGACTTGTGGTTTGAAGCAGCAGGGTGATCGGCCATTTTACTGGCCGATCTTCTTCTCCGTCAGCCCTCAGAGATGGCTCGGACAGCAGAGGAAGCCGCCGCTCCTCATTAACTGAGCAGAGCCTCCTCGACAGAAGTCGCACCCTCCAGGGCAACTTTGGACCCACATAAGGGTCTGCCGGCAGAGGGAAAGCTAGCCGACGAGGAGAAAAGTCTATTCATACAACTAGAGACTCTGCGAACCGGAACGGGAAATCGTAAACAGGTACTTCTTTATTGAAGGTCAAAACAAGCATGGCTCCACCCCTATTTATACATTCAGCTTTGGGCGGCATCAACCAATGAATGCACCATATTCTCCCGCTCAAATGCATACTAATCAACCTTGCAGACAGCAAGTCTGGCTAGCAGGCCATGTGATCTGCTAACGGTCCTTGCACAGATCTCTGCAACTGTTCCATAAGTTTAACACAATACATTACACCCCTCCCCCCTAATTCTTTGACACTCACAAAGCATTGTTGGTTGTTCAAAGATCACATACATTCAAAAGGGCATAATGGCACTTAGTGGTACAAAACTCCTTACAATACATTGTCAGTATTAAGAATACTTAACATTGCAGGTTGTAAGAAAACACATACATTTAAGTACATAGGCATTCAAAAGTTCCAAGAACCTACATAAGCATTTCAGTTTGCAATGACCAAAATCTCACGTAGTCCTTCAAAAACTTTGGTGGGCCTTTCGCCCGCTCTGAGCATCTGAGAGCTGCTGCTAGCTCCTGATCTGCAAGCTTGCCTGCCAAGCTCAGCCGACTGGGGCTATGTGACCTGTCTGATATGGGTACAGCTGGTTCATGAAGGCTGGCCTGTTCCAGTAGACCCAAGCCTTTGTCCATTTCCCTATGGCCGACCTGTTCCGGTAGGCCTGAGCCAGAGTTCCGCAGTGGAGAAGAATCCACCAGATTGGCATGAAAAGCCGATTGATAGCAATGTCCCATTGGTGCCGATTGAGAGCAATGTCCCGTTGGTGAAATGCCTGAGGTAGGAGCAGCATAAAAAGCTGATTGAGAGCAATGTCCCATGGACACAGTGCCTGAGTTAGGAGCAGCCTCATTGGCAAAACCCCCATTTGGTGATCACAATGTTCTGCTTCCACTGAGAGACTCAGATTCACGATCACGATCGTGTTCCTCCTCCCCCCCAAGAGCAGAGTCAGGAGTGGAAGAGTGGCTTGGCAACCTCCAACACAGCTAGTCAATGTGCCTGCAAAGCACACGACCATCTTCCAGGGCCACTTCATATGAGAGCAGCCCTGACACCTTGCAAACCACAGCTACCACCCACAGTGCCCCTGGTCCATAGTTGCGTGCTCAGACTGGATCACCCACTTGCAAGTGCCTCAGTGCCTTAGGCTGCAGCACTTGTGAAGCAACTCTGTCTGGATGTAAGCGATCCAGCTTCGTGATCAACCGGCACCCCCATCTTAGCTCAGCTGGGCTCCTGCCCGTAGAAGTGCAGGGTGTTGTGCGTTGGCAGAGTAGGAAGTCTGCCAACCTGTGATGCCAATTGCCCTGGGTGATCCTCTTCAAGAATTCCTTTGTTGTGCTAACCATGCATTCCACTTGGCCATTAGAGGCCGGGTGAAAAGGAGCCAAAGTGGCATGCCTAATCATATTTGCCCTCAAAAAGGACTGAAATTCTGAGGATGTAAATTGAGCCCCATTGTCTGAGACTATGACATCTGGGAGCCCATGCGTTGCAAAGATGCCCCTCAGCACCTGGATGTCCTGGCAGTAGTCATAATGGACACTGGAACAACCTCTAGCCACTTGGAGTGACTGTCCACAACAATGAGGAAGAGTTGCCCCTGAAAGGGACCAGCAAAGTTTATATGAATCCTTGACCAAGGGGCTTGTGTGGTCTCCCATCTATGTACAGGAGCATGTGGCATTTCAGACCTTGACTGCTGGCAAATGTGACACCTGTGGACCTGGGCCTTGATGTCTTTATCGATCCAGGCCACCAGAGGTAGCTACCCGTGAGCGCCTTCATCCGGACTATGCCCGGATGTCCCTCATGTAGAGAATCAAGGACTCTAGTCCTCAGTGAGGTCGAGATTACTACCCTGCTACCCCATAGGACCCAACCCTTAAAGGTGGATAACTCATGCTTCCTTTTCCAGAAATTCTGGAAGTTAGAGCCAGGACATATTTCAGGCCATCCTATGAGCAACCAATTCAACACGCGGCTCAATGTGTTGTCAGTAGCTGTTTCTGCAGCAACATCCCCTTCATTAAGGGGAAATTCCGGCAAATCGTGGATAGCCAGGATGCAGTTAGCTGGAGCAGGATTTGATTCTAATAGCTGTAGAGGCAACCTACCAAGGCCATCAGCATGGCCCATTTCCTTATCTGGTGTGAACCAGACAATAGTCATAAGCAGAGAGGAATATTGACCACCTCAGCATTCTAGGAGAGATAATTTGGGGTATCTGCTTGTTCATAGTGAACAACCCCAGAAGCGGCTTGTGATCAGTGAAGACTGTGAAATGGCAGCCATACAAAAAGTCATGAAACTTTTTGATGCCAGCCACAATGGCCAATGCTTCCCTATCTATTTGTGCGTAATTGCATTCTGCAGCAGAAAGAGTCCTGGAGTAATATGCTATAGGGACTTGTGTCCCATCAGCACCGAGATGGCTTAACACAGCTCCGATCCCATACGCAGGTGTGTCGCATGTGATGCTGACTAGCAACTGCTCATTAAAATGAGCCAACACTGCATTTGAGGACAACAATGCTTTAACTGCAGCAAAACTCCTCTCATGGACACTTGTCCACTTTCATGGGGCCTGTTTGTCCAAGAGCCGGTGTAATGGCTCTGCCACTGAGGCCTTGTGGGGAGGAAAGCATGGTAGAAATTAAGGAGTCCCAGGAAGGCCTGAAGCTCTCCCTTCATCTTGGGACAGGGTGTCTGCTGAATTGCTTTGAGCTTGGATACAGCAGGATGAATGCCTTCGGCATCTATATGAAACCCCAGGAATTCTGTGGAAGTGACTCCAATTTTGCATTTCTCCTGTTTGAGCTTCAGCCCCGTTTTGCAGAAACACCACAAGACGGCCCGGAGCCTGTCAGCGAGGTTTTCGACTGATTCCCCAGCTATGACGACATCATTGAAATATGAGCATATACCTGGAATGTTGCAGAGCGTGCGCTCCATCACGCTCTGAAAAATGCCAGGGGCTATGTTAACCCCGAACTGTAACCGTTGCACCTTGAAAGTCCCCTGGTAGGTTACAATGGTTTGGGCCTCTGCCGTGGTGTCGTCCACCAGCAACTGCTGGTAGGCCTGTGCCAAATCTAATTTGGCGAAAATGTGACCTCCCTGTAGTGAAGCCAAGATGTGGCTGACTACAGGCACCAGATAGGAGTGCTGCTGGAGAGCTTTGTTTAGTGTGCATTTATAGTTAGCACAAATACGGACTTCTCCATTGGCCTTAAGTGGCATGACAATGGGAGTTTCCTATGGACTGCTGTCCACCAGCTCCAAAATGCCTTGCTGCAACAGTTTGTCCAGCTCTGCATTGATTCTCTGCTTCAAGGCAAAAGGCACCCAACGAGGCTTAATCCTAATCGGTGCTATTTTAGGGTCAAGCCGGAGGGAAATTGGGGGCCCTTTGTATGCCCCTAAATCTGAGCTGAAAAGCTGAATAGCTTGGTGTTTGCAAGCTCTTTAACCCAGTCACTCAGCTCTTCGAATTGTGGCAGCACAATCCCAACCTCGTCGCCAATGTTCTGTTTTCTGCTTGGTTCAGCATTGAAAAGGCAGCAGTAGTAAATAGGTACTTCTTTATTGAAGGTCAAACCAGAAACTAACAAGCATGGCTCCATCCCTATTTATACATTCAGTTTTGGGTGGCCTCAGCCAATGAATGCACCGTATTCTCCTGCTCCAATGCATACTAATCAACCTTGCAGACAGCAAGTCTGGCTAGCAGGCCATGTGGTCTGCTAACGGCCTTTGCACAGATCTCTGCAACTGTTCTATAAGTTTAACACAATACATTACAGTTAACACTATATGTGCTTGGAAACTATAGCGGGCTGGCCTGCTTAATATTTGAATGGAAAACCTCCCGAGAATGCCATAATTGTAAGCTACACCAGAATATGGTCTTTAAAAAGACAACGACAAGCCATTTTCCTATTTATTATTCCTAGGAAAGATACATAGATTATGTCCATAATTTATCCTCTTTGTGCCACTCAGACATAATACCCTGAAGTAATTTAATCCAGACTTTACTTCAGCATGGATTATGGAACAGGCTGTCATTTACCAAACTATCCTGATGGAGTTATCACCAATCTTAAGAAAGAAAATCCATGCTTTCATGTTACTTGGTTGACCTGTTAGTTCTAGAAGCATTGCTAGACTACACATTTTCTTATTAGAAATATAATTTGAGTAGGACAATTTGAGCAGAGCTTCCTAGAAACTGAAACCCATCAATCCTGCATGTTCACATCTTCAATATAATTATTGTTAGAGACAATGGATGGGAAAATTTGTTCTTTTTAATAGCCACATAGCTGGTGAGTCAACAAAAGCAGAGCTGAAATCCTGCCATTGAGATATGACATAAGATATGAGCATGTTCAAAACAATTCAAAGATAATCTTGCAAACTGGAAAAGATCTCAAAGGGAGAGGCTAGAACAGGGGTCTTCAAACTTGGCCCTTTTATGACTTGTGGACTTCAACTCCCAGAATTCCTCAGCCAGGCACGCTGGCTGAGGAATTCTAGGAGTTGAAGTCCACAAGTCATAAAAGGGCCAAGTATGAAGACCCCTGGGCTAGAAGGAAGATCATTAAAGACTGAGCATGATCTAAATACAGAACATTTTCTTAGAAAATGAAGTATTTAACAATATATAAATTCCTGCAAGAGGCATAACTGACTGGCTGGTGCTCTAAATTTGACTATTCCTGCCTGGAATTAAGGAGTATACTTTGTTTTTACATATTTTAAGCTATTTTAAAGGCCTCCATTTCTTCTTGGACAAGTGTTTTGTAACTATGAAGAGGAAGGTTGAAGAGCCAGGGTAGACACAAAGTAGCAATTCTATATAAAAGCTCATATATATAATCCTAATATTCATTATTAATGGAAATCAGTTTCTTGCTTCCAAATTCTTAGCCCCATCCATAGAACAAGACAAAAACACATTCATATGGAATTCGTTCACATTCATATATGTTTTTTGGTAAAATTATTATTAAAAATACTTTAAATAGTTTAAAATGTCCTTGGTTCCACATAGTTACTTGATTTAACAGCATCCATTTCAGGTAGAGTATATAATTTTTAATACATTTCTAAAAATAGGCACTCAAGTATAACCCTAATGTATTTATGATATGGTTTCCTATTAGTGTAGTGACCTAATTTTAGGCTATTGTCCACTAGTGACTTAGAGCATTTTCGTAGCACTACCAACATTGACCATTTCCAGCTCATGTTATTTTTGCACAACAAGGGTTGGAGGACTCTAATTGGGTAAGTCACTAATAAGGTACTTGGAACAAAGATGTGCTTTGCACCTCTTTCAAAGTTCTGACCAGAGATTACAGTAAAAACATAAACTCAGTGCATAAAATGTCCATACAATTATTCCCAATCTTATCTTTACTATGTAGCTATTCTGATGCCTCCATTGTTGTTTAAAAAAATGGAGAACTTCACCTCATTAGTTATTAAGGTTTGGTACTTTTGGGGAGATAACAGTAACTTTTTAATATGTATCCTACCTGAATAAAATGTATGTAATAACCTCACATTCTCCGACTTACTTTTCTTCCTTCCTACTGCCAGGGACTAATCATAACTCACAGAATCTTCTAAACGTCCATTGAACATAATAGTGTCCTTTTGAGTTTATTGCTTTTGAAATTTTGATTTATATGCTCCTGAACAATCTTTATTGCATTTCTCCCTTCTATGCAATTGACTTTGTTCATTTTTAAAACATTCACACTTCTTATTTTTATTCCCCATTTTTATTCCACCACATTCCCATGGGGTGATGACAGCAGGTGGGTTGTAATAGCAGCCCATCTGTCTTCTTTTTCTAGGGCAGCAATCCTATGCACATTTGCCTGGGAATACACCCCATTTAATACAATGGATCACTTTGGAATAAACATGCATAAGGCTTAAATTTCCTCCCTCCCTCCCTCCCTCCCTCCCTCCCTCCCTCCCTTCCTTCCTTCCTTCCTTCCTTCCTTCCTTCCTTCCTTCCAAAAGAGACACATTAAAAAAGAAATCCATGGTGGATCAATAGAAAAATGGAAAAGAATTCTTTCCATTCTTTATCAGCTCTTTTCAGTGGATTAATGTTGGTGTTGGAAACAAAATAAATAGTTATTAAATATATATTGTAGTACTGGGCTCTAAATATTAACATTAAATCATAATTTAATGATCTTAATATATTTTGTTCAGGATACATGCAATAGCATTCTTATAACTGCATGTACTGAATATACACATTCAGTCAATGTGTCAAGGTTCTGAGTGATGAACCCAATAAAGTAAACACAGCTGAGACAATTAAATCTCTAATGCAAAACTTTTTTACCATTTTGGCACTGATGCAAGGAAAACCAGCTCTGTGGTTTTGCGCCTAAATTGCTGTATTAGAAGAATAGAAATCTCCCTCCCCTCTTCATGCAGGTTACACTGCCCAATTGTACATTAGGCAATTCTTATGACAGAATCCACAATCTTCAATAAATATCTCTCCTTGTGTCCTTGATTCTCATGAAGTAGCCGGCAGCTGTTAAGAGCTCACAAACCAAACTTCCCCCTCTCCCCAAGCATGTGGCAACTTACGAAGCAGTTGTGTCTGGACCACCCAGGCCACTTTGTGAGGCTTGACACAGTGCTTGCTGGCCATGGATTTTCATTAGATTCTACAAGTAGCAGGTAGAATCAGTTGCTTTATGTCCTTCTATTTTGTCTTTAATAGTTGATATTTCATTATTATTTTGCATACAGAATAATGAACTTGGTATATGGTATTTTGATACTATCAAAATCATGAATAGCTTTATGCTAGAAATAAAATGTACACTAAGTAATATGAAATTCTACTTTCCTACATGTAGGCATCAATGGTTTCTATTAACCAAAGGATCAGAGGAATGCTGTGAATATAATTTACTTGGACTTCAGTAAGGCATTTGATAAAGTAGACCACAACTACTTTAAGATAAGATAGAAAAATGTGGGTTAGACAGCATAATCACCAGATGGATTCGTAGCTGGCTGACCAACCATACTCAGTGTGTGGTCCTCAATGGAACTGCATGGAGGGAAGTGTGTAGTGGGGTGCCCAGGGCTCTTTTCTGGGTCCAGTGCTCTTCAACATCTTCATCAATGATTTGGATGAGGGAATAGATGGGGAACTCATCAAATTTGCTGACGACACCAAGCTGGCAGGAATAGCCAATACTCCAGAAGACACGCTTAGAATACAGGAGGATCTGGACACACTTGAACATTGGACGCTGTCTAAGAAAATGAAAATCAATGGTGAAAAAAGTAAGGTTCTACATTTAGGCAAGAAAAACCAAATACACAGGTACTGTATAGGTGGTATCTTGCTCAATAGTAGTAGCTGTGAGAAGGATCTTGGAGTCCTAGTTGACAATCACTTAAATATGAGCCAGCAGTATGCTGCAGCTGCCAAAAAAGCCAACACAGTGCTAGGCTGCATTAACAGAGGGATAGAATCAAGATCACATGAAGTGCTAATACCACTTTATAACACCTTGGTAAGGCCACACTTGGAATACTGCATCCAGCTTTGGCCACCACAATGTAAAAAAGATATTGACACTCTAGAAAGAGTACAGAGAAGAACAACAAAGATTATTAGGGGACTGGAAGTTAAAAATATATAAAGAAGAGTTGCTGGACTTGGGTATGTCTAGTTTAATGAAGAGAAGGACAAGGGGGGACATGAATGCAATGTTCCAATATCTGAGAGGTTGCCACAAAGAAGAGTGAGTCAAGCTATTCTCCAAAGCTCCTGAAGGTAGGACAAGAAGCAATGGATGGAGATTTCCAGTTCCAGTTTGCAGTGCTAGCAGTTGTACGGAGAGAGTTGTCTTTTCGCCGGCCGGTTTTTCTTCGCCGATAGACTCTGAAGAGGGTTGAAAGTCACCCTGGAGGGGTGACCGCCATTGAGGAGGCTCCTTGTCGACTGCGGAGGGTGGTAGCTCCTTCTGCAGCTCACGGTAGCTCCTTAGGGCCAACAGATCAAAGATCGCCCAGTAAAATGGTCGATCACCTAGCTGCACCAGCTGAAAGTCACAAGAACATCTAAGCATAAAGAATCACCATGGATATAGGCTTAAAAAGTAAAAATAAAAATTAAATTAAGAACTTTATATTTATATATATAAAAAGATTATCTATAATATATATAAAAATAAAACTTATGAAAAAACTATATAATATTTTTGTATACCCAATCTAAATTGTATAAATTTTATCCATTTGTCCCAAACAGCAAGAAACTTCTCTTGCGTTTGTTGCTTTAAGAAAGCCGAAATCTTTGCCATTTCCGCCAGATAAGCTACTTTAAGAAACCATTCCTGCAATGTAGGCAAGGATTCCTTCTTCCAATATTGTCCTACTAACAGCCTAGCGGCTGTAATCAAATTTAACATCAATACAACCTCCTTTGTATCACAATCTGTAACAATACCTAACAAAAATAATTGCGGAGTAAATTTTACCCTCCTTCTAAAAATTCTCTGGATATTCCACCATACTTTGATCCAAAATGCTTTTATCTCTCTGCATGACCACCAAATATGATAATAGGAAGCCTCCTTATAACCACATCTCCAACATTTGGGTTGCACGTCAGGGTACATATAAGACATTTTTTGTGGATCAAGGTGCCATCTATAAAACATTTTATAAAAATTCTCCCTTAAATTCTGTGCTTGTGTAAATTTGACATTTCTCACCCAAATTTTTTCCCAGGTGTCCAATGAAACTGGCTCACCAAAATTCTGCGCCCATCTTATCATACAATCTTTAATTAGTTCCGTTTCTGAATCCAATTCAACTAAAACCGCATAAATTCTCTTAATGTGGGTTTGTCTTGAATCCTTCACTTGCTTAATAAGATTTTCATCTTCTCTAAGAAAACCCACCTTACAATCCATCTTCCATCTGTCTAATAATTGCCTATATTGGAACCAAGAATAAATAAAGTTTTCTTGTGCTAACTCTTCCCGTGATTTTAATTGCCAGTTTTGTCCATCCCATTTAAGTAACTGTCTGTAGGACACCATATCCATTTTAACCCCTCTTTTTATTGCTTCTATCGCATGCCAAGGTATAGCCCATAATGGTACTTTGAAATCACTTTTATAATATTTTCTCCAAATCCTAAGTAAAGAGATTCTTAAGATATGAGATTTAAAAGTCCAATCCATTTTTTTATTGAATATTAAATAGGCATGCCACCCATAAAGTAAGTCCCATCCCTCTAGATAAAGTATCTCAGAGTTTGTCAAATTTACCCAATCACTGATTAGTGTTAAAACCACCGCATCATAATATAATTTCAAATTTGGTACCTTAAGTCCACCCCTCTCACGGAAGTCTTGCATAATTTTAAACTTAACCCTTGGCTTTTTCCCTGCCCAGATAAATTTATTAAGACCCTTCTGCCACTCATTTAAATTAATCTCATTTTTCAAAATTGGTAACATTTGAAACAGAAAAAGAAACTTGGGTAAAATATTCATTTTTATCACTGCAATTCTTCCCATGAGGGATAATTGCAACTTTTCCCAGTTCTTCAAGTCCTTCTGTACCCTGACCCACAACCTTTCATAATTATTTTTAAATAATTTTACATTAGAAACAGACAACATCACCCCCAAATATTTTACCTTATTAACAATCTCAAAACCCGTCAGGTTAGTCAAAATCTGCTTCTCCTGACTAGACATATTTTTAGGTAAAATTTTGGTCTTATTTACATTAATCTTGAAACCCGAGACCAAGCCATAATGATGAATCAACTGTAATAAGTTTACTACAGAATAATCAGGTTGCGACAAAGTAACAACCAAGTCATCCGCAAAAGCTCTTAACTTATATTCTTTTTTATTAACATATATTCCTTTAATTTCCTGAGACTCTCGAATTTTGATCAATAATATTTCCAATGTTAAAACAAACAACAATGGCGATAAAGGACACCCCTGTCTAGTACCTTTCTCTATTGTGAAAACCTCCGAAAGACCTCCATTAACAATAAGTTGTGCTGTTTGTTTTTGATATATTACCTTAAGGGCTTGTAATATGTTTTCACCAAAATTCATTTCTTCCATTACTCTTAGCATAAAATGCCAATTCAATTGGTCAAATGCTTTTTCAGCATCTAAAAATATGAGCCCTGCAGGAACTTGGTTGTTCTTATCTAAGTATTCTAATAGATTAATAATTTGTCTAACATTGTTTTTCATATACCTTCCTGTTATAAACCCTGATTGATCTTTATGCACAAGATGATGCACCACCCTCATAAGCCTATTTACCAAAATTTTTACAAATATCTTATAATCCACGTTTAAAAGAGATATAGGCCTATAATTTTTTGGTAAAGTAAGATCTTGATCCTCCTTTGGAATCAATGATATAAAGGCACTACGCCATGAAGGAGGAATCTCTAAGCCCTGTAAGATACCATTAAAAAGATCATTTAATGGTTGGATCATCTCCTCCATTAAAGCTTTATAATAAACAGCTGTTAACCCATCCGTACCCGGTGCTTTCCCTAATTTCAATTGTTGAATTGCTGAGGCAATTTCCTCCTTAGTAATTAAGCCATTAATTTCATATTTCTGATCCTCAGTCAATTTAGGAAAACTTGCCTCAGCTAAATATTTATTATTTATTATATTTATTTATATCTAACAATTGTACATTAGCTCAGGGGGGGGGGAAGGGAGGGGGGGGTTTTGGGAGGGGTGGGGGGTTTTTTTTTATATATATGTATTGTTTAGTTTTATTTTTTTGTATATGTTGTCTCTTGTTTTGTATTCTTTTTTCTTTTTTGTAAAATTTATAAAACTTTTAATTAAAAAAAAAAAAAAAAAAGTAGAAAAAAAAAAAAGAATCACCATGGATGATCCAGGTGAGATCTTTCCCTTCCTCTTTTTACCCTATTTTTTTCCCCTGTAAAAAGCCCCTTTGGAATTATTTCCCTGCCTTGAGAGAGCGGCGTCTGTCTGTGTGGGAAGAAAAGCTTTGAATAAAAGGAAAGAATAACTAACTTCAATGACTATTTTTACTTGTGGATATTCTGGGGTCCCTGAAAAACCCCTATTACAGAATTTTACTATCTCATCTAGTCTATATGTGGAGAATATTATTTTTCCTATTTCTTTAATTGGGAAAATTTTTACTGGCATTTGGAAAAAGATTTTATAATCTACTGAGGACATCTTTTGGTGAAACTCAAAAACTGCAACTGCTTTCTCTTTTTGATGCTGAGGTTGGTTTTGACCTTCAATTTATCATAAAAGGGAAAAGATAAAGAAGTTGAAACAGCTGCTAGAAATTGTGGGGGTGGGCATTGGCTAACTGTTATTAAATATAGCTTCCACTAAAAGATTAAAGGACTGCTTTTAACTACCACTGAAATAAAGAAATCCTATTTACAACTTAACTGTAAACTTATACTGGAAAAAAATTCATGAAGCCACTGAGCAAGTATGTGCCAAAATAAAAGAGACTATTATAGAATTAAAAGTCAAAAACCCTACTTCAAATCTGCAAACTGACCTCCAGACTTCAACTGACTATTCTACAGGCCAAAAAACAACAGAAGAGGAACCAATCAACACCAAAGAGGATTTTATACCATCCAATATACAACCCACTGAGATTTTTGATGATCAAAAAGTAACTTTAACTCCATATAGAACTCCAAAAGCAACAGGAATTGATGTACAAATACGATTCATTGAGAACTATGACAACTTTGATAACCAACCATTAACCACAACATCGGATATAACTGAGTGTGCTACTCAACTGAATCAAACATCAAGATTTGAATTTTTAAAGCAACAAGAGATTAACCACAAAGTAGTCAGGTTCATAAAACAAAGGATGGGACGTTCTCTCTTGACTCAAATGATATCACAAGGAATAAAGGGAGACTTATTTGTTGATGTAGATGCTCTGTTATGGAAACCTGCTTGGCACAAAAAGAAAGCCAGAATAAGATTTAAAAATGAGACTTAAAATTGTATGTAACGGGTTAAAAAGGCTTTTCAGAGACACGGATTGACTTAAGGTTTAAGACTCATAAGCAAGAGGAAAATTGTTGGTTAATAGAATGTATATGTGAAATAGAGTAAATGTATTTTTTGAAATAATATGTTTATTTTATGTATGATAACCACCTTGCAATGGAATGAGAATAAGAAAATGGATTGTGATAATAGAAGACATGGTATTAGTAAATGAGGAGCTAGTAGAATAAGAATAGAATATGTTTAGGAAATATAAGAATGTAATTGTTGGAACAATATGTTTATTTTTAGATACTATAATTATTATGTTATGAAAAGAGGGAAATTAGGGATACCCGAAGTATATACAATATACTCATTTACGGCTAAATTGAAATATGGTAATTGGAATTTTGTAAAGCTTAAATACAGATTGGGATTTCTATAGTTAAAATGTTATTGATAATTTTATTGATTGATTGAATTTCACTAGAAATGTATTAATCTGAATATGGTATATTACTTGAGGGAACTAGAGAGGAAATTTTTAACAAGTTAACCTGATCTATATACAAATGACTTTGTTTTTGGATAATTGATTACCCCATCACCACACTGTTTCCTAAGCACCTTGATGTAAAAACTGAAAAAAATCAATAAAACCTGTATTAAAAAAAGAAGAAGCAATGAATGGAAACTATAATAATAATAGCAATAATAGTAATAATAACAACAACAATAATAATAAAGTTGGAAGGGACCTTGGAGGTATCTAGTCCAACCCCCTACTCAGGCAGGAAACCCTATACCATTTCAGACAAATGGCTGTCCAGTCTCTTCTTAAAAACTTCCAGTGTTGGAGCATTCACCACTTCTGGAGGCAGGTTGTTCCACTGGTTAATTGTTCTAACTGTCAGGAAGTTTCTCCTTAGTTCTAGGTTGCTTCTCTCCTTGATTAGTTTCCATTCATTGCTTCTTGTCCTTCCTTCAGGCGCCTTGGAAAATAGCTTGACTCCCTCTTCTTTGTGGCAGCCCCTGAGATATTGGAACACTGTTATCATGTCCCCCCCTCGTCCTTCTCTTCATTAAACTAGACATACCCAATTCCAGCAGCCTTTCCTTATATGCCTTAGCCTCCAGTCCCCTAATCATCTTTCTTGCTCTTCTCTGTACTCTTTCTAGAGTCTCAATTTCTTTTTTACATCGTGGTGACCAAAACTGGATGCAGTATTCCAAGTGTGGCCTTACCAAGGCATTGTAAAGTGGTATTAATACTTCATGTGATCTTGATTCTATCCCTCTGTTAATGCAGCCTACCACTGTGTTGGCCTTTTTGGCAGCTGCAGCACACTGTTGGCTCATATTTAAGTGATTGCCCACTAGGACTTTGAGGTCCCTCTCACAGTTACTACTATTGAGTACTGCTATACCTGCACATTTGGTTTTTCTTGCCTAAATGTAGAACCTTACTTTTTTCACCATTAAATTTCATTTTTTTTAATTGAAAATTTTTAAAAGTTTTTACAAATAACAACACAAAAAAAAAAAAACAAAACAACCCTCACCCAACCCCTCCCAAACCACCCCCTCCATCCCCCCCCCGAGCTTCCCAGAACTGAATATAGGCTTAATTGAAATTTTAAGAAAACTAAACAAATTTTAACAATTTATAAAATAATTAATAATAGGATATATATAACATAAACATTAAGAAAAAAAATATTTAAAAAGAAAAAGAAAAAAAAGAAAAGAAAGAAAATGAAAAAGAAATAAGAAAAAGAAAAAAGAAGAAAGAAGAAAGAAAGAAAGAAAGAAAGAGAAAACAATCTATAAAATATCAAAAATTACGTACAAGTTACAAAAAAGCTAAATATTTTTTTAAATCCAATTTATATTGTATAAAACTTATCCATTTTTCCCATACAGCAAAAAATTTCTCTTGCGATTGCTCCTTTAAAAAAGCCGAAATCTTTGCCATTTCTGCCAAATAAGAAACTTTAAAAAACCACTCTTGCAAAGTAGGCAAAGATTCCTTCTTCCAATATTGCCCTACTAACAGCCTTGCGGCTGTAATCAAATTTAACATTAAAATAACCTCCTTAGCATCACAATCAGTAACAATACCTAACAAAAATAACTGCGGAGTGAATTTTACCCTCCTTCTAAAAATTCTTCGAATATTCCACCATATCTTGATCCAAAAAGCTTTTATGTTTTTACACGTCCACCAAGTATGATAATAAGTGGCATCCAAACAGCCACATCTCCAACACTTAGGCTGTAAATCAGGGTACATAATAGACATTTTTTGTGGATCAAGGTGCCATCTATAAAACATCTTATAAAAATTCTCCCTTAAATTCTGGGCTTGTGTAAATTTAACATTCCTCACCCAAATAATTTCCCAGGTATCCAGTGGGATTGATTCACCAAAATTTTGTGCCCATTTAATCATACAATCTTTAATTAATTCAGATTCTGAATCCAGTTCCACTAGGACCCCATAAACCCTCTTAATGTGAGTTTGTCTTTGGTCCTTTACTTGTTTAAAAAGATTTTCATCTTCTCTAAACCAGCCCACATTACAATCCGTCTTCCATCTGTCCACTATTTGTCTATATTGAAACCATGAATAGGTAATATTTTCATGTGTTAAATCTTCCAAAGATTTTAACTGCCAACTCTGACCATCCCATCTAAGTAATTGTGTATAAGAAACCCTATCCATTTTAACTCCTCTCCTTATCCCCTCTATCGCATGCCAAGGTATGGCCCATAAGGGTATTTTAAAATCACTCTTGTAATACTTCCTCCAAACCCTAAGTAAGGAAATCCTTATAATATGTGATTTAAAAGCTCTATCCACTTTTTAATTAAAAATTAAATAGGCATGCCATCCAAAAAGTAAGTCCCAACCCTCCAGATGGAGTATGTCTACATTTGTTAAATTTACCCAATCACTAATCAAAGTTAAAACCACAGCATCATAATATAATTTCAAATTCGGTACCTTGAATCCACCTCTCTCACGGAAATCTTGCATAATTTTAAGCTTTACCCTTGGTTTTTTCCCTGCCCAAATAAATTTATTAATACCTTTCTGCCATTCATTTAAATTAAGCTCATTCTTTAAGATAGGTAACATTTGAAACAAAAAAAGAAATTTTGGTAAGACATTCATTTTAATCACTGCAATTCTACCCATAAGAGATAACTGTAACTTATCCCAGTTCTTCAGATCTTTCTGTACCCTGATCCACAACTTTTCATAATTATTCTTATACAGTTTTGCATTAGAAACAGATAGTGACCCCCAAATATTTTACCTTATCAACAACTTCAAAATCTGTTAGATTAACCAAAATCTGCTTATCACGGTTAGTCATATTTTTAGGTAATATTTTAGTCTTATTATTATTAATTTTAAAACCTGAAACACATCCATATTGGTGAATCAATTGTAATAATTTTACTACAAAGTAAGTAGGATGAGACAGAGTAACCACCAAATCATCTGCAAAAACTCTTAACTTATATTCTTTTTTGTTAACTACTATTCCTTTTATTTCTTGGGACTCCCGAATTTTGATCAACAAAATTTCCAATGTTAAAACAAACAATTACGGTGATAATGGACATCCCTGTCTTGTGCCTTTTTCTATTGTAAAAACCTCTGACAAACCCCCATTAACAATGAGTTGAGCAGTTTGTTTTTGATATATAGCACCTAGAGCTTGTGATATTTTTTCTCCAAAATTCATCTCCTTAATTAATCTTAACATAAACTGCCAATTCAGTTGGTCAAAGGCTTTTTCAGCATCTAAAAATATCAGCCCTGCGGAGATTTGGTTGTTCTTATCTAGAAATTCTAATAAATTAATAATTTGTCTGACATTATTTTTCATATACCTTCCAGTTATAAAACCCGATTGATCCTTATGTATAAGCTGCTGCAGAACCCTCATAAACCTATTAGCTAAAATTTTTGCAAAGATCTTATAATCCACATTTAAGAGAGATATAGGCCTATAATTCTTTGGTAAGGTAAGATCTTGATCCTCTTTTGGAATCAAAGATATAAAAGCACTGCGCCATGACAGAGGAATCTCTAAACCCTGTAATATATTATTAAAAAGCTGCATAAAGGTTGAGTCATTTCTTCTACTAAGGTTTTATAATAAATAGATGTCAAACCATCCGTACCTGGCGCTTTACCTAATTTTAATTGCTTAATGGCTGTCACAATTTCCTCATTAGTAATTAAACCATTAATTTCTTGTTTCTGATCTTCTGTTAGTTTAGGAAAATTAGCCTTACTTAAATAGTTATTTATATCTAAAGTTTGTACATTGGTGCTCTTATATAATTTCTGATAATAATCTAGAAAAGATTTCTTAATCAACTCTTTCTGGTAGACCAATTTACCATTATAATTTATTTTATCTATAATTCTCTGTCTCTGTTTCTTTCTTAATTGATAGGCCAACCATCTCCCTGGTTTATTAGCATTACAGAATGTATTTTGTTTCATAAACATTAAATTAGTTGCAGCTTGGTCAGCCATCAACATATTAAATTGTGTTTTTAACAACTTTATAACTTCTTTAACCTTTTCATCTGAAGCATTTAAAATCAAAGACTTCTCCTTTAGCTTAATCTCATCTTCTAATTCTTTACGTTTCTGGGTCTGCTTTTGTCTATGAACATTATTCATTTTTATCAAAATCCCACGCATAAAGGCTTTACCTGCATCCCATATCATTGACATTGATGTTCCCTTATACATATTTAAAGCAAAATAGTCCTTTAAGCATTCCTTTAATTTTTGAACATTTTTTTCTTGTTTAAATAAGTTCTCATTCACCCTCCAGGATCTCCTCTCCTCTTTTTCAGCAGCCAATTCCATCCAGACTGGACTATGATCCGTCAATGACCTAGGAAAAATTTTTACGTTCTTCACCCTATTATATAAATCAGTTGTAATCAAGAAGAAATCAATCCTTGAAAAAGATTGGTGTCTATCTGAGAAAAAGGTGAAGTCTCTTTCCTCTTGGTTACGTTCACACCAATAGTCTCTCAACTCCCAGTCCTCTTTCAAATCAAAAAAGGCTTTAGGTAATTTAGCCTGTTTAAAAAAAGTAGAAGAACCTTTTTTATCCTTTTGTGTGTCTAAAACACCATTCCAGTCTCCCATTAATATCACAGACCTATAGTCCAGCAAAGTTATTTTCTGATGTAATAATCTATAAAATTGTTCCTGTTGCTGGTTTGGTGCGTACAATCCCACTATAAGTATTTTCTTACCATATAAGCCAAGTTCAATCATAACATATCTTCCTTGAGGATCTGATTCTACCAGACAAGCTGGTAGACTTTGCTTAACATAAATAACCATACCCCCTTTTTTTCCAGGGGCAGGAGATACAAAGTGAGATACCAAGCGAGCATCAGCTAAATATTTTTGATCTTTAAGTAAAATATGAGTTTCCTGCAAGCAGATAATATCATTATTATGTTGCTTTAGATAATGAAAGATTTTCTTTCTTTTCTGCGGGGAATTAAGACCATTAGCATTCCAGGTCAGGAACTTTGCCATCTCCCTCAACCAGGAGCCTGGAGAAGACTGCCTGAAGATCTGCTACTGAAGAATGCGTTGCAGAGCTCTTGGGTCTTGGTCCTCCCACCGGCATTGAAACACTCTCATGAGAAGATTCTTTAGCTTCTTTCTTCTGTTGTTCCTTTTCCTTACGTTTATGTGCTGCACGGGTCATTCTCTGCTCTTTGACCTCTATTTGATGCAGCCATTCCACCTGTAATTTTCCTTCAGACTGCTGTTCCACCTCCTTGCCGCCCAAAGCTTGCTGGGTCATAGATGAAGATGAGCCTGCTCCCAGGACCGTGTTATAGAATTCTTTAGCTTTGGCAACCGTATTAAGTCTGTATCGTGTCCCCGCATGGCTCAAAACAATACCCATCGGAATCTCCCATCTGAATGGCATCAATCTTGTTTTAAGTTCATTAGCTAAAAAAGCAAAATTTTTTCTATTTCTTAAAATTTTTGATGGGATTTCCTTTAGAATAATAACATCTTGGGCAGCAATCTGGAACCTCTTATTATAAAAACCTTGTATAATCTCATTACGCAGAGACCTCTTGGTGAAGTAAATCACCACATCTCTTGGCAGATTCTTTTGTTTCGCAATCCAGGAGTTAACTCTGTAAATTTTTTCCACTTCTCTACGTAATTCATCTTTATCTGTATTCAAAACAACAGCTAGATCATTAATCACCATCTCCATCAAATCTTGATTCTTATCTTCTTTGAGACCCCTGATTCTCAAAGCATATTCCATTTGTCTATACTGAGACATGAGAATGTCATCTTGTAAGGTTTCCATCTTTTTTTCCATATCTTGGAATTTATACTCAAGGAAATCTACTTTCTCTGCAACTTCTTCCACTCTGGAGTCCAACTTCACGACCACAGAAGCCAATCCTGATAAAGCTGAGACTATGTCTTGCCTCAGAATAGTATTATTCTGCACTAAAAGCTCCTTCATTTCCTCTTTACTTTCAGACTTGCTCTGTTCCAGAAGTTGCTTCATTTCCTCCCTGATTTGGGATACAGCATTTCCCATTATATCTTTAATATCTTGTGCAGACAAACCTGGAGGGGGAGGAGAAGATGGAGGTGTAGCCTTAGGTTGCTGCACCGGTGGTGTAACTTTAAGTTGTTGTTGTACAGTTGCAATTACAGGAGAAGAAACCACCTTAGAGACTATGGAAGCTGGTTGTCTCTTTGAAGCCATTTTTTTTTTTTAAAAAAAAAATCTTATTCTCTCTTTCCTTCTCCTTAAAAAAGAAAATACTAAAATCCTTAAAATTAAAAAAAAGAGACCAGGGAGAGTGCAAAAAAAAAGGAACTTCCAAAGCACTTAAAAAAGAAAAAGAAACTTAAAAGAGAGTTCATTTAAGTCCGTCTTTTCTTTCCGGAAATAAGAAAAAAAAAGCACTTTCAAAACGCCATTTTACTTTCACTCTCACTCTCCACCCAAAAAAAAACAAAAGAAAAAAGAATCAACATAAGCTAAAAAAGAAATAAGAAAAAAAAATAAATCTCTAACTCTAAGTAAAATCCTTTAAACAGTTCTGTCCGCTTTAAAAGTCACTCACCAGAAAACTTTAAGCGCGGAGATGGTAGCGGCGTTTCACTTTGTTTCCGAAGAAACAAAGACAGCTGAGAGGCGGAGAAAGCATGAAATCCGAGGGAACACTCTTTCTACACCCCCAAAAAAGAAATCCAGGGGGGGTTAAGAGGTTCTACCTCTATTCATGTGGTCTCTACCCCTTCCCTTCGCCCGGGAAGGGGATTTCGAGCCGCGGGCCAGCTGATGCACGCTGTGCTCCGCAGATCTGACACCGTCTCAGGAGGACGGCTACAAAGTAGCTGCCATCATCGTCGCTAGCCACCGGAAGCTCCCACCATTAAATTTCATTTTGTTAGATAGCGTCCAGTGTTCAAGTCTGTCCAGATACTCCTGTATCTTAAGCCTACCTTCTGGAGTATTGGCTATTCCTGCCAGCTTGGTGTCGTCTGAAAATTTGATGAGTTCCCCATCTATCCCCTCGTTCAAATCATTGATGAAGATGTTGAAGAGCACTGGGCCCAGAACAGAGCCTTGGGGCACCCCACTACACACTTCCCTCCAAGTAGATGTGGTTCTATTGAGGACCACACACTGAGTACTGCCGGTCAGCCAGCTACGGATCCATCTGGTGGTGATGCTGTCTAACCCACATTTTTCTATCTTACCAAGTAGTAGATTGTGATCTACTTTATCAAATGCCTTACTGAAGTCCAAGTAAATTATATCCACAGCATTCCTCTGATCCACTAATTTTGTCACTTGGTCAAAGAATGCAATAAGATTTGTCTGGCATGATCTGTTTTTGACAAACCATGTTGGCTTTCCTCTAAGTGTTCGCTGATTCATTGTTTGATTATCTTTTCCAAAATCTTCCCAAGTATTGAGATCAGGCTGATAGGTCTGTAATTTCCTGGGTTTATTTTTTTTTCCTGTTTTGAAGATGGGAACTACATCAAAGAGAGAAGCAATGTAGCACTAAGGAGAAATTTCCTGACAATTAGAACAATTAATCAGTGGAACAACCTGCCTACAGAAGTTGTGAGTGGTCAACATTGGAAGTTTTTAAGAAGAGACTGGATGACCATTTGTCTGAAATGGTGTAGGGTTTCCTACCTGAGCAGGACCTTGCCTAGAAGACAGAAGAAACCTACTTTACGATTCTTCCTCTGATATAGAGATGTAGATATGTGTGGTTGGTTTCAATTAGTCTCTAAAAGTTGATCAACCTAATATTCTGAAGTTTAGTTGTGATGCCCATGGGAGGTTTCTTTCCTTTTTCTCTACTGATTTCCTTCGTAATGGAAAGCAGATTAATGAATGGCAATAGGATATTAGCCATCTCAGTGAACAATATATTATAGAATCTTTAGAATTAACAGAATAACAGAATAGAATAATAACAGAGTTGGAAGGGATCTTGGAAGTCTTCTAATCCAACACCCTGCTCAGGCAGGAAACCCTATACCATTTGTCATGGCCCCCTCAGAGGCTGGTTCAGAGGATGAGGAGGAAAAGTTGGAGCTGGGACTGTCCAACAGAGAAGGCAGCCAGGGACTGAAGAAGATGCTGTCCTGGGCCCCTCAGGCTTTGGGAGAAGTGGTTTGACCAGACAGAGAGCTACCTGCTTGCACAGACACAGGAGAGGATCAGCTGCTCACTGGCAATGGTGCTGATAGGCAGCCAATCTCCTCTGCTGAGGAACAGCTGCCTACTCCACTCAATCCAAGGGCAAGGAGAGTGGAGCATAGACAAGCTCAGAGAAGGGCTGCAAGGCTGCTTGGGAGGAGGTCACCCCACCTCTCCTCACAAAGAACACCTGGAGGGGAGTAACTTAAGGAGAAGCTGTGGGGAGTTAGTCTTTGCCAGGAACAATTGTTTCCTTTGGGTTACACTCCCCCAACTTTTACTTGTGCCTGTTTGCCTTCCCTTGCTTGCTCTTCGCATTTTGTTTTGGGCCTTGCCCTTCTCTGGTAGCCTATGTTTGGCCTTTGCTTCACTGGAGCTTTGAAACTACTTCTTTTCTGGGACCTGTTTCTTGTCCTGAGGACTGCACTTGTTTTGTGCCTGGACTTTGCCTGGTGGATTGGACTTGGAACCCTGGACCTTGCCTTGTGAGTGTGGTCCTACTCTGTGGGCCTTCTTTGTACTATTGGGGCTGTGTTTGGGAGTCTGATTGTTGGAGAGCCATTGGCAGGAACATTTGTTAAGAGAAATAAAGAACTCTCTGGAGGCTTGCCTTGCCTTGATCACTTGGGTCATAACATCATTTCAGACAAATGGTTGTCCAATCTCTTCTTAAAAACCTCCAGTGTTGGAGCACCAACAACTTCTGAAGGCAAGTCATTCCACTGATTAATTGTTCTGTCAGAAAATTTCTCCTTATTTCTAAGTTACTTAGTGATATATTCTTTGATGATTTGGCTGAAATACTTCAAAATGTTAAATCAAATTCATGATTACTTCTTTTAAAACAGTTTAATAATAGATGTACCATGTTTCCCTGAAAATAAATCCTAGCTTGATTTTTATGCATGCATAATATAAGCCCTACTCCCCCCCCCAAAATACCCTTAGTTAAGACCCTGCCTACTCCATCCCACTGTCTGGTTGCATGAGGTGGGGCAAGGCAGGTGGCATAGGGGTGGAGCGGCCCAATGCGCCCCACACCCGCTTACCTCCAGACTCCCACAGCCAGGCCTCCAACACCCTGCCATCTGCCTCACCTCTTAGAAATCCAGGGCTAAACAGTACAGAGGCACAGGGGAAGATGGAGCAAAGCTAGTTCACCAGATTTATTTTAAAAAAGGTGGGTGGTGATTCCCTTTCTTCTGCATGGGAACTCACAGAGCCACGGCTTGGGTTATGTCAGCAGGCCAAGTGTGGTGCTCCAGCCCTTTGTATACAAACCACACCTGCAGACTCCTGAAGTGGCCCTCCATCTTCCTACTTACAGCCAGTGGCCACTGGGTTTTCTTCCGTCCTTCCTTCACCCGGGCCAGCATGAGTTGCTGCATGTGCTAGAGAGAGCAGCGTCTCAGGCTATGGGTGTTACTTGGCAGCTGGGCCTGTTTACTATTTGCCCTGCCTGCCTGTCACTCCCTTAACACACCCACAGCTGCCCTGTGAAGCAGCTTCAAAGTCACCCTACAAATTTCAGGCTGTGTGGGGACTGAATCTGAGTTTTGCTCCTAAACTAACATCTCCCATGCCTTGATCTCTTGGGAGGCCACCACACTGTTGGCCTCCTTCCTCTCCCCTCCCCCAACCAAAAAATCAGCATGCACCTGCTTACCTTGGTGACAATGGCTAAGATTGACATCATGGCTGGGCTCCAGGTTCCTGGTGGAGAAGCTAAGCAGGGCCTTGAGGCAATAGTGGCTGCACTGGCTCCACACCTGTTGCCTACTGTGCTTCTCCAAGAGGATGCACCTGGAGACACACTTTGCTCAGATTGGCTTTAGCAGGCAGCTAAAGGGAGTGGCAGCCAAGAAGACAATTTATAGACATTGGGGATGATGCTGGTGTTGAGAAGAAAGATGAGGCACTGGAAGGGGCCCCACTTGCCCATGAAGGGAGGTAGCCTCATCATAGTGAAACATAACTGACAGGCAGGTAGGGCGAATGCAGAATGGGGAGGGGGAGAGATAGCCTCCCAAGATATCAAGATCAACAGGGCATGGAAGATGTTAGCTTAGGAGTGAACAGTCCCTGCACAGCCCAACATTTGTAGGTTGACTTTGAAACTGATTTACAGGGCAGATGTGGGTGTGTTAAGGGGGTGACAGGAGGCAGGGTAAATGGTTAAGGGGCCCGTCTGCCAAGGAACAGCCTGGCCTGAGACACCGCTCTCTCTAGCACATGCAGCAACTCCTGCTGGCCCGGGTGAAGGAAGGACAGAAGAAAATCTAGCTGGCTGTAAGTGAGAAGAAGCAGGGGCTGCTTCAGGAGGCTGCCTGTGGGTTTGATTTGTATACAAAGGGCTGGAGTGCTGCACTTGGCCTGCCAACAAAACCTGAGCCATTACTCTGCAAGTTCCCGCATGGAAGAAAGGGAATCACTGCCCGCCTTTGTTTTTTTTAATAAGTCTGGTGAACCAACTTTGCCCTATCTGCTGCTGTACCTCTGTACTGTTTATGTTGAGTCCGTGGCGGGAAAACAGACACGAGAAGCAGCTGGAGTTCTCAGTTTCATTTATTCAGCGTTCAGCTTACAGGAAGATGGCTTCAGCCTCGCCCAAACGCCTCGCAGCCTCTTATATAGGCAACTCCCGGGTAAATGGGTTACTTTTTCCCGCGCCAGCACCCGCGCATGCGCACGGCGCTGGCGACAGCCTGTCTGGTCCCGGGCAGCTTTGCACCTGCCCGGGACTGCCTGCAAACGCCCGAGCCGTTTGCAAAGGCTCGGGACATAACACCCCTTTCCCCCGGGCTAAAACTACTACCAACATACAACATTTATTTTATATGACATTTTGCTCCCCAGTGCTCCCACTGATTACTGGCTTTTGCCTTGCCAGCAATGTTATGTAATCTTCTAGGTACTTAGGAGATTTCTTTGCTCTCTGTGACCTTCTTAGCTCTGGGTTACTGGCATAAGTCCCCTGACTGGAGGGAGGCGTGAGCCTGTTCTCTCTATTGTGCCCTGGTGTCTTCCAAGGACTGTGCCCCGATGCCTGGCCTGCTTGCTTGCCCACCGGGCTCGTCAGGCCAGGGCTTCTGTTACTTTGTGACCTGGTTGACCTACCTAGCTGTAGACCCTCAGGCCCCTTGAAGTGATAGCCGCTGCTGGGCGTCTCTGTAGAACCTCCTAGGTCAGTCCAAGACCTGTCAGGAGGCTGTCCATTCCCTGAACCCCATTCTGTGTTCGGGCTCGTGTGGGTTTCTGTACTTTCCCAAAACTCAGGTGTTCCCTGATTTGTGCTAGGGTTGTTGTAGTCGGGACTTGGTTCCTCGACTAGCTCTGTGTATGTTTGACCCCCTGTAGGATTTGGGGTAAGGTCAGGCCAACCTTGGGAATTGTGTGCCAGCTCTCTTGCGGGGAATGATTTGTTGGGATGCCCCCGGGTATCCTCCGTTGCTGGAGTGCTGTGTGATGTGTGTGGAAAGTGAGTATGCCCCCGGGGTGACTCCCTGGCTGGAGTAGGCGTGAGTGCCTGTTGTGTGGATAAGCTCTTTTTCTTTTCGGAGCAATTGCAGAACCTTGGGACGAGCCGTTTGTGGCTCCCTCAGTGGAGATGGGCAGTAGCTCTTGCCCTTCCCTTTGCTCCAAAGGGTCCCCCTCCCCCCCTGGAAAAGACCCAGGAGTCTCAGCAGAAAAGTCTCGCCTAGAGCGAAGTTGGTCGATGTGCCGACGCAGGACACGACCGTTGTCCAGGGCAACCTCGTAGGAGAGAGGACCTGTGATCCTGGACACAGAAGCGGGGACCCATGTATGACCAGGCCCGTAATTGCGAGCCCAAACCGGGGCACCCACAAGTAGTTGTCTAGGTGCCCTAGGATGTGAGGTAGATGAAGGCAGTCTGTCCGGATGCAACCGGTCAAGTCTAGTAGTAAGTTGGCGCCCCCAACGAAGTTCAGCTGGACTTCTCCCTGTAGAAGTGGACGGTGTGGTGCGATAAGAAAGGAGAAAGTCAGCCAACCTGTGATGCCAGTCCCCGTAGGTGAGTCTCTTCAAGGCGTCCTTTGCGATGCGCACCATGCGTTCAGCCATACCGTTGGTGGACGGGTGAAAAGGCGCAGACGTGGCATGACGAATCAGGTTTGCCTGTAAGAAAGCTTGGAATTCGGAGGAGGTGAATTGAGGGCCGTTGTCGGACACAATGACATCTGGCAGCCCGTGTGCAGCAAAAATCCCCCTCAGTACCTGAATAGTCTTTGCAGTGGTGGTGGATGAGACAGGCACAACCTCAAGCCATTTTGAATGGCTGTCAACAAGGACCAAGAAGAACTGGCCCTGAAAGGGCCCAGCGTAGTCAATGTGCACCCTAGACCATGGGGACTGTGTTTCCTCCCATCTATGCACAGGAGCTTGGGGCATCTCTGGGCGAGATCGTTGGCACAGGTGGCATGCGTGTACCTTAGCCTCAATATCTTTATCTAAAGCAGGCCACCACAAGTGGCTGCGTGCAAGAGCCTTCATACGAACAATGCCAGGATGACCCTCGTGGAGGGATTCTAAGACCCTAGTCCTCATTGAGGTGGGAATGACAACTCTGTTTCCCCAAAGCAGACAACCCTGAGAAAGGGACAGTTCGTTTCTTTTGGACCAGAAACTCTGAAACTCAGGACTAGGGCAGTGCTCAGGCCACCCGGACAGGACCCAGGAGCGGACACGTGAAAGTGTGTGATCTGTACCTGTTTCAGCGGTAACATCCCTGGCACTAAGAGGGAGCTCGGGCAAGGCTTGGATTGATAGAATGTTGACAGCTGGCGCGGGGTCAGCTTCTACTACTGGCAGAGGCAATCTACTGAGGCCATCAGCATGGCCCATTTCTTTCCCAGGCTTGTGGAGTAATGAAAAATCATATGCAGACAAGAAAATAGACCACCTAAGCATTCTAGGGGAAATGATGTGGGGAGTCTGCTTACATGTGGTAAACAGTCCCAGCAGAGGCTTATGGTCAGTGAAGACCGTGAAATGCCTGCCATATAGAAAATCGTGGAATTTTTTAATTCCAGCAACAACAGCCAGAGCCTCCCTGTCTATCTGAGCGTAGTTGCGCTCGGCAGAAGACAGTGTTCTGGAGTAGTATGCAATAGGAACCTGAGTTCCATCAGACCTGAGGTGACTCAGGACAGCTCCAACCCCGTAGGGGGACGCATCACAAGCGATGCACACAGGGAGAGACTCGTTGAAATGTGCAAGAACACTGTTAGAAGTGAGCAAGGCCTTGACTTCTTTAAAGCAAGCCTCATGTGCTTGTGACCACAGCCACA
This sequence comes from Crotalus tigris, assembly GCF_016545835.1. NCBI lineage: Eukaryota > Metazoa > Chordata > Lepidosauria > Squamata > Viperidae > Crotalus > Crotalus tigris. Next base: position 30,285 of record NW_024100121.1, on the reverse strand, counting down.
CAGCATGTTTGTCTAGTAGCCTGTGAAGAGGCTCAGCTACACTAGCTTTATGTGGAAGAAAAGAATTGTAGAAATTCAGGAGGCCTAGGAAGGCCTGAAGTTCGGCCTTAGACTTTGGCCTGGGTGCTTCTAAAATAGCAGTTAGTTTGGATTCAGCAGGATGAATCCCAGCAGCATCAATTTTGAATCCCAGAAATTCAGTAGAAGGCACCCCAATCTGGCATTTGTCTTTTCTGAGCTTGAGGCCTGATTTCCTGAATCTTAACAGGACAGCCCTAAGCCTTTCAGCTAGAATGTGTGTGGAGTCTCCTGCAATCAAGACATCGTCAAAGTAGGGGCAGACCCCTGGTATACCTCGTAGTGTGTTTTCCATAACGCTTTGGAAAATCCCAGGAGCGACATTCACTCCAAACTGTAGCCTTTTTACTTTAAAGGCACCCCTGTGGGTCACAATGGTCTGAGCTATGGCAGCATCATCATCAACAGGCAGCTGTTGATATGCTTGAGCTAGGTCAAGCTTTGCAAAAACACGCCCCCCCTTGAGAGAGGCCAGGATGTGACTGACCACAGGAACAGGATAGGCATGTTGCTGCAATGCCTTATTGAGTGTGCATTTGTAATCAGCACAAATGCGAATGTCCCCATTTGCCTTTAGAGGCGTGACAATGGGGGTCTCCCACGGGCTGGAATCAACAGGTTCTAGGATTCCCTGTTGGATTAGTTTGTCTAGTTCAGTGTCAATCTTACTTTTTAAAGCAAAAGGGACCCTTCTTGCTTTAATCCTAATGGGAGTGACAGTGGGGTCTAGCTTTAAGGACACAGGTGGTCCTTTGAATGTGCCCAGCTGGGGGCTGAAAACATCTGCAAATTCTTTGCAGACTTCCTGTAGGTCGAGTGTTTGTAAGCTATTGAGTCCTGTGACGTGTATCCCCAGGGCCTCAAACCAATCGAGTCCTATGAGACTCGTTCGTTCACCCCCTACTACTAATAAGTCTAGTGGACCTTCAAAACTCTTGTATTGCACGTTAAGGGTGGCCTCCCCCTTAACACACACTCTTGAGTTCTGAAAATCTGTTAATACAATATCAGAAGGCCTTAACTTGGCCTTAGACCCACTTCTGGAACAAATCTTCCTAAATGTATGCAATGAAATGATGGACAGGGCAGACCCTGTGTCTAGTTCCATAGATAATGGAACCCCTTGTAGCTTCACGTTGAGTGACAGCTTTTTCTTCATGGGCTTGTGTGTGCCTGTTCTACAGATGCTTCTTCGCGAAGCGCAAAAACCTACCCTATTCTGGCTGGGGAATCTGGTACCCTTCAGGCGTTCTTCTTGGGGTTGTGCCTTTCGTCGGCCCAGGCACACAGCTGCAATGTGCCCTTGTTTACCGCATGCCCGGCAGGTAGCGGAGCGGAACTTGCAGTCGGTTCTCCTGTGGCGACCTCCACAGCCGATGCACTTGAGCGGAGCCGAAGAGCTTCCCTTCTGGTTCTCTTCCCTCGCGGGGTGTAGACGGTCGACTTCCTCATCCGGATCCTCCTCGGAGTTTCGTCGGACGTCTTCCTGGTGCACGGACGCACCCTCTGCACTGTTTCTGATCGGCCGCATATTTTTGACGGCGCCGCCTGCTGCTTCTTCTGCGGTGACTTCCCTTAAGGCGTCTTGGAAGGATAATTCTTCCTTTGCGAAAAGTCTCTTTTGTAGCTCTCGATGCCTTAACCCGCACACGAATCGGTCCCTCAGTCGTTCCTCGAGGTCCTTGAACTCGCAGGGCTTGGCGGCCTTCCGTAACGCGGCGATGTATTCCTTGGCTGACTCACCGGACCGTTGATCCCTCTGTTCGAAGGTGTGGCGCCATGAGATAACGGACACCTTGGGGTTGAAGTGCTCCTTCAGCAGCTTCTTCAGGTCTGCGTAGCTTACAGACTCTACTGGGACAGGTGCTGCAAGGTTTTCTGCGATTTCGAAGGCGTCTTGGCCGCAAACGCAAAGCAGGGTGGCCGCCTTCAAGCTATCTTCCCTCACTTGGTTTGCCTTGAAGTAGTTCTCCATTCTGGATACGTAGGACTCCCACCGCTCTGGATGTGAGACGTCGAATTCCGAAAGCCTTCCGATTTTCGCCATCTTCGGATCTTCAGGAGACGGGTCTATCAGCCAGCCTACCCCCGAATGCGCACCGGATTGGCGGGCAGCTGCCGAGTCGACGCCGTTCCTCTTTCGCCGCTCAGGACTCCTTGGGTAAGCTTACACTTCTTCCTTTCCAGGTAGTGCAAGGCATCCCATCCTCGTCGCCAGTGTTGAATCCGTGGCGGGAAAACAGACACGAGAAGCAGCTGGAGTTCTCAGTTTCATTTATTCAGCGTTCAGCTTACAGGAAGATGGCTTCAGCCTCGCCCAAACGCCTCGCAGCCTCTTATATAGGCAACTCCCGGGTAAATGGGTTACTTTTCCCGCGCCAGCACCCGCGCATGCGCACGGCGCTGGCGACAGCCTGTCTGGTCCCGGGCAGCTTTGCACCTGCCCGGGACTGCCTGCAAACGCCCGAGCCGTTTGCAAGGCTCGGGACATAACAGTTTATCCCTGGATATCTAAGAAACTAGGAAGGTGGCGGAGTGTGGGAGGTTCTAAAGTAAGTGGCTGGGGGTGTGTGGGGCAGCTCCACCCACTTCTCCCTGCCTTGCCTCGTGGTGGCAGAACCTGTGCAATGTGCCATGTGGCCTCCTGCTGCAAGCAGCCATTGAAGAAGAGGGCTGATGGCATCTCAGGCTCCTGCTGGACAGGGCTGTTGGTGCCACCACCATGAGGTGAGACTGGTGTTGAGAAAAAAATATGACATCCCCTGAAAATAAGACCTAATGGAGGCAAAAAAAAATTATAAGACTGGATCTTATTTTGGGGGAAACACAGTAGTACTATAGAAAGAGATGGATGTCAAAATTTCTAAAACTACAAATGATTGACATAACAATGAGCTCAGACAGTATCACTATAAAAGCCTTAAGCTTTCTACATTTAATAAAATTCTTTGATGATATTCAGATCCAACCACATTGGACAATAGACTCTCAAACATTAGTATAACAGCACAGAGATGTTAAAACCATTTTCCTGCAATTGTATGACTTAAAGTAATAAACAGCATTCTAGGAATAACAGTTCAACCATTAATTTATGGGAAGCTGATTATTACATGCATGAAAATGGAGCTCTTGCTGTTGACATCTATATTTTAATCAAAGGAATTAACAGAATCCAGATGTTAGAGGAAAAGCATGTAGTTGTAAATAATACAATATTGTATTACAAAGATCACTGATAAACAGGATGCAAGATATAGCTTAAACTATACTGCTCACAAAAATAAAGGGAACACAAATGTATAGGATTCTATACATTTGTGTTCCCTTTATTTTTTTGAGCAGTATATATCCCTAGTGCCTTCCCTTACCTAAGACACCTGTGAACATGTAGAGGAATGGAAGTTAGACAAGCATGTTGATTTAACACTCCTAAAAAGATAATGAGCAAATTAAAAGGAAACTATCTCTGTTAAATACAAGAGGAATGTTTGCTGTTGCAGTTTAATCCTAATCTAGAAAAAAAAAATAAACTGTTTCCCAACATATCGAGTTATCCTATTCCTGTTTGAATTTCTTTGGTGTAATGATAGTTTTCTTTATGCCCTTTAGAAAGCAAAAACTAAATCATTTTAAGCTGCTTAGATATTTTTTTCAGAAGGGAAAAAGAGCATGCAAACAGTGTTCCAGTATCTGAGGGGCTGCCACAGGCAGAGGGGGACAGGTTATTCACCAGAGTACCAAAAGAAAGGACAAGAAATAATGGTTGGATCAAGGAGAGATGCAACCTGGAATTAAGGAGAAACGTCCTGACAGTGAGGACAATAAACCAATGGAACAGCTTACCCCCAGAAATTGTAGGCCCTCCATCACTGGAAGTTTTTAAAAAGAGACTGGACAATTATCTGACTGAGATGGTATAGGGGGCTGGACTAGAAGACCTCCAAGGTCCCTTTCAGCTCTATCCTATCCTATCCTATCCTATCCTATCCTATCCTATCCTATCCTATCCTATCCTATCCTATCCTATTTTAAATCTCCATTCTGCTTTCTTGAATTAATTTAATAGCAAAAGTAATAGTGATGGATGGATGGATGGATGGATGGATAGACAGATGGATGGACAGACAGATGGATAATGGATGGAATTATTTTCATTTTTCACATGCAATATAATATTAACATTCTTTGAAACATTGTCTCTTTTTAACTAAGTTTCCTTTTTTCTTTTAATATTAATAAGTTTTGATAAAATGGGATAAGTTAAACATGGAAGCATTTTTTCCAAGGAAATATTCTCTCCATGAAAAAATCATATCTGTTAAAACTATAGGATTCTTCTTCTTGAAATAAATGAGCAGGACTGTATCTCATCAGCATCATATTAGCATCAGAGTAGTTAAGATATACTTTCTAAATTCTAACTCAACATGTGTCACAGGGTCTGTTTTTCTACAGGCTTCCCAAGTACTTGCATCCTGGGAACTACACATTTATTCAGGCACCCTTATGAAAAAAAACAGATATAATTGTTTGTGGTTAAGGTGATAACCCTTTTGTTTTCTCTGTAATTCATCACAGGGCTTGTCAGGGCTGACAGCTTAGGAGAATATTTTTTTTAACACTTCTTTATCTGACAGCTCCATGCATCATAAAGCAGCGAACAGAATTAGATCAAAGTCTACCAGTCTCTGCCGCCTTAGTAAGGTACGCAATCCTGTTTGTATCTTTATCCAGGCTCTGACAGTTCATTTTAACTGGCGGGGGGGGGGGGGGGAATAATAGCGACTGGGGTTGGGTGGATGAGGAATGGGGAGAAGGAGAAATAAAGTTTCTTTTAAGCTTTTCAAGAAGTACAGTGTTTTCACATATCATTTCTCTGTAACATCTGTGATGCCCAACATACTTGGATGCAGTCTATATTTTCACATGGTACAAAAGCCAGATTATCAGAGAAAAGGCTTAATCAGCATGTGAGCCTATTTATGGACACACGCACATGCACATTCATAATCCTGACTTTTGTTTAATATTAATGGCAAAGATTGCCTGCATAGCCTTTTAACAATGGCATATGGTCCATCTGGTACCCGCCGCATTCTAAGGCTGTCAGGAAGCAACACAAGTTTTCCTGAGAAGCTGCCTAAATTTTAGTGAGTGAAAGCCAGTACTTGTTGTTAGAAAGCAGCAGGAGGAGGGAACTAAGTTCTGTCTAACACTGGCAAAGTAAGTCCCTGAAAAATGAATGTTATTCATAAACTCTATTAACAGTATTCAGGAACTTTCAATACTCTGATTTTCTACATTGAGTATTAAAGAGATTAAAGTAGCTGTGAAAGATGCTACACATGAGATTGTGTTAACCCAGGAGGGTGGGTGGGGGAAAGGGGGTATCTGAACTAAGGCTGGGAAAGAATGCATCCTATATGTGGAAAAAAGATGGAAGGGTTGTAGATGGCAAGTGAGGACTGGAGGATTTTTATATATTGCTGAGTAATGGGGATTATCATGTATTGCCTAATAATAATATCAACCTCACTAAAGGAGAGAAATATGTTGTGATGCCCATTTTGTCACTTCCCAAACCCTTGCTCCCTATTTCAATGGATGCTCATGGCTTGGGCAAAAAACTGACATTGCATTAACACAAGATATACACAAACTTGTCTTAACTCTTTGTTTGTTTATTTATTTCCCACCATTATTACTTTTACAAATAACTCAAGGCAGTGAACATATACGACATAGCTTCCTCTTCCAATTTCCCCCTCAACAACAACCTTATGATCTGGGTTGGCCTGAGAGAGAGTAACTGGCCCAAGGTCACCCAGCTGCTTTCATGGCTAAGGCACTTGAACTCACTATCTTTTGCTTTCTAGACTGGTGTCTTCACTGCAAGAGGTGAAAACTGAGAAAGTGGATGTTGAAAACAATGGTAACCTTGAAAACAACAACAGTTCTGACAGATACAGATTTAATGAGATGGTGAAACTCATCTAATAGGTGATCATATTGGTGTTGAAAAGCTCAGTTTTTTTCCATAAATGGACGTGAAATTGCAGCACTATATATTGTGTACAGCAGCTCTATGAAAAGCCACCAAATCAGTGAAGCACTTCCAAAGGCTACAAAATGCTTCAAAGCCATCTGAGTCCATTCACTGCTTTGAGGCAGTTAAGGCTTTGGTTCATAAATTAACTTTGATGGGATGATTTGATTGAAGCATCACTGAATCAAAGCTTTCCATGGAAGTTTTGCACAGGACAAGTACTAAGTCACATATGTTGACTCATAGTTTCAATGAATTGCTATCATTTAAATAAAAATACAATATCCTCTCAAAGTAGAGAAGACTTTGTTTTGGCTCTCAGTCCAAATTACCAAAATGTTGATTGTTATGTCCCGAGCCTTTGCAAACGGCTCGGGCGTTTGCAGGCAGTCCCGGGCAGGTGCAAAGCTGCCCGGGACCAGACAGGCTGTCGCCAGCGCCGTGCGCATGCGCGGGTGCTGGCGCGGGAAAAGTAACCCATTTACCCGGGAGTTGCCTATATAAGAGGCTGCGAGGCGTTTGGGCGAGGCTGAAGCCATCTTCCTGTAAGCTGAACGCTGAATAAATGAAACTGAGAACTCCAGCTGCTTCTCGTGTCTGTTTTCCCGCCACGGACTCAACACTGGCGACGAAGGTGGGATGCCTTGCACTACCTGGAAAGGAAGAAGTGTAAGCTTACCCAAGGAGTCCTGAGCGGCGAAAGAGGAACGGCGTCGACTCGGCAGCTGCCCGCCAATCCGGTGCGCATTCGGGGGTAGGCTGGCTGATAGACCCGTCTCCTGAAGATCCGAAGATGGCGAAAATCGGAAGGCTTTCGGAATTCGACGTCTCACATCCAGAGCGGTGGGAGTCCTACGTATCCAGAATGGAGAACTACTTCAAGGCAAACCAAGTGAGGGAAGATAGCTTGAAGGCGGCCACCCTGCTTTGCGTTTGCGGCCAAGACGCCTTCGAAATCGCAGAAAACCTTGCAGCACCTGTCCCAGTAGAGTCTGTAAGCTACGCAGACCTGAAGAAGCTGCTGAAGGAGCACTTCAACCCCAGGGTGTCCGTTATCTCATGGCGCCACACCTTCGAACAAAGAGATCAACGGTCCGGTGAGTCAGCCAAGGAATACATCGCCGCGTTACGGAAGGCCGCCAAGCCCTGCGAGTTCAAGGACCTCGAGGAACGACTGAGGGACCGATTCGTGTGCGGGTTAAGGCATCGCGAGCTACAACAGAGACTTTTCGCAAAGGAAGAATTATCCTTCCAAGACGCCTTAAGGGAAGTCACCGCAGAAGAAGCAGCAGGCGGCGCCGTCAAAAACATGCGGCCGATCAGAAACAGTGCAGAGGGTGCGTCCGTGCACCAGGAAGACGTCCGACGAAACTCCGAGGAGGATCCGGACGAGGAAGTCGACCGTCTACACCCCGCGGGGGAAGAGAACCAGAAGGGAAGCTCTTCGGCTCCACTCAAGTGCATCGGCTGTGGAGGTCGCCACAGGAGAACCGACTGCAAGTTCCGCTCCGCTACCTGCCGGGCATGCGGTAAACAAGGGCACATTGCAGCTGTGTGCTGGGCCGACGAAAGGCACAACCCCAAGAAGAACGCCTGAAGGGTACCAGATTCCCCAGCCAGAATAGGGTAGGTTTTTGCGCTTCGCGAAGAAGCATCTGTAGAACAGGCACACACAAGCCCATGAAGAAAAAGCTGTCACTCAACGTGAAGCTACAAGGGGTTCCATTATCTATGGAACTAGACACAGGGTCTGCCCTGTCCATCATTTCATTGCATACATTTAGGAAGATTTGTTCCAGAAGTGGGTCTAAGGCCAAGTTAAGGCCTTCTGATATTGTATTAACAGATTTTCAGAACTCAAGAGTGTGTGTTAAGGGGGAGGCCACCCTTAACGTGCAATACAAGAGTTTTGAAGGTCCACTAGACTTATTAGTAGTAGGGGGTGAACGAACGAGTCTCATAGGACTCGATTGGTTTGAGGCCCTGGGGATACACGTCACAGGACTCAACAGCTTACAAACACTCGACCTACAGGAAGTCTGCAAAGAATTTGCAGATGTTTTCAGCCCCCAGCTGGGCACATTCAAAGGACCACCTGTGTCCTTAAAGCTAGACCCCACTGTCACTCCCATTAGGATTAAAGCAAGAAGGGTCCCTTTTGCTTTAAAAAGTAAGATTGACACTGAACTAGACAAACTAATCCAACAGGGAATCCTAGAACCTGTTGATTCCAGCCCGTGGGAGACCCCCATTGTCACGCCTCTAAAGGCAAATGGGGACATTCGCATTTGTGCTGATTACAAATGCACACTCAATAAGGCATTGCAGCAACATGCCTATCCTGTTCCTGTGGTCAGTCACATTCCTGGCCTCTCTCAAGGGGGGGCGTGTTTTTGCAAAGCTTGACCTAGCTCAAGCATATCAACAGCTGCCTGTTGATGATGATGCTGCCATAGCTCAGACCATTGTGACCCACAGGGGTGCCTTTAAAGTAAAAAGGCTACAGTTTGGAGTGAATGTCGCTCCTGGGATTTTCCAAAGCGTTATGGAAAACACACTACGAGGTATACCAGGGGTCTGCCCCTACTTTGACGATGTCTTGATTGCAGGAGACTCCACACACATTCTAGCTGAAAGGCTTAGGGCTGTCCTGTTAAGATTCAGGAAATCAGGCCTCAAGCTCAGAAAAGACAAATGCCAGATTGGGGTGCCTTCTACTGAATTTCTGGGATTCAAAATTGATGCTGCTGGGATTCATCCTGCTGAATCCAAACTAACTGCTATTTTAGAAGCACCCAGGCCAAAGTCCAAGGCCGAACTTCAGGCCTTCTTAGGCCTCCTGAATTTCTACAATTCTTTTCTTCCACATAAGGCTAGTGTAGCTGAGCCTCTTCACAGGCTACTAGACAAACATGCTGTGTGGCTGTGGTCACAAGCACATGAGGCTTGCTTTAAAGAAGTCAAGGCCTTGCTCACTTCTAACAGTGTTCTTGCACATTTCAACGAGTCTCTCCCTGTGTGCATCGCTTGTGATGCGTCCCCCTACGGGGTTGGAGCTGTCCTGAGTCACCTCAGGTCTGATGGAACTCAGGTTCCTATTGCATACTACTCCAGAACACTGTCTTCTGCCGAGCGCAACTACGCTCAGATAGACAGGGAGGCTCTGGCTGTTGTTGCTGGAATTAAAAAATTCCACGATTTTCTATATGGCAGGCATTTCACGGTCTTCACTGACCATAAGCCTCTGCTGGGACTGTTTACCACATGTAAGCAGACTCCCCACATCATTTCCCCTAGAATGCTTAGGTGGTCTATTTTCTTGTCTGCATATGATTTTTCATTACTCCACAAGCCTGGGAAAGAAATGGGCCATGCTGATGGCCTCAGTAGATTGCCTCTGCCAGTAGTAGAAGCTGACCCCGCGCCAGCTGTCAACATTCTATCAATCCAAGCCTTGCCCGAGCTCCCTCTTAGTGCCAGGGATGTTACCGCTGAAACAGGTACAGATCACACACTTTCACGTGTCCGCTCCTGGGTCCTGTCCGGGTGGCCTGAGCACTGCCCTAGTCCTGAGTTTCAGAGTTTCTGGTCCAAAAGGAACGACTGTCCCTTTCTCAGGGTTGTCTGCTTTGGGGAAACAGAGTTGTCATTCCCACCTCAATGAGGACTAGGGTCTTAGAATCCCTCCACGAGGGTCATCCTGGCATTGTTCGTATGAAGGCTCTTGCGCGCAGCCACTTGTGGTGGCCTGGTTTAGATAAAGATATTGAGGCTAAGGTACACGCATGCCACCTGTGCCAACGATCTCACCCAGAGATGCCCCAAGCTCCTGTGCATAGATGGGAGGAAACACAGTCCCCATGGTCTAGGGTGCACATTGACTACGCTGGGCCCTTTCAGGGCCAGTTCTTCTTGGTCCTTGTTGACAGCCATTCAAAATGGCTTGAGGTTGTACCTGTCTCATCCACCACCACTGCAAAGACTATTCAGGTACTGAGGGGATTTTTGCTGCACACGGGCTGCCAGATGTCATTGTGTCCGACAACGGCCCTCAATTCACCTCCTCCGAATTCCAAGCTTTCTTACAGGCAAACCTGATTCGTCATGCCACGTCTGCGCCTTTTCACCCGTCCACCAACGGTATGGCTGAACGCATGGTGCGCATCGCAAAGGACGCCTTGAAGAGACTCACCTACGGGGACTGGCATCACAGGTTGGCTGACTTTCTCCTTTCTTATCGCACCACACCGTCCACTTCTACAGGGAGAAGTCCAGCTGAACTTCGTTGGGGGCGCCAACTTACTACTAGACTTGACCGGTTGCATCCGGACAGACTGCCTTCATCTACCTCACATCCTAGGGCACCTAGACAACTACTTGTGGGTGCCCCGGTTTGGGCTCGCAATTACGGGCCTGGTCATACATGGGTCCCCGCTTCTGTGTCCAGGATCACAGGTCCTCTCTCCTACGAGGTTGCCCTGGACAACGGTCGTGTCCTGCGTCGGCACATCGACCAACTTCGCTCTAGGCGAGACTTTTCTGCTGAGACTCCTGGGTCTTTTCCAGGGGGGGAGGGGACCCTTTGGAGCAAAGGGAAGGGCAAGAGCTACTGCCCATCTCCACTGAGGGAGCCACAAACGGCTCGTCCCAAGGTTCTGCAATTGCTCCGAAAAGGAAGTCATGGAGCTTACCCACACAACAGGCACTCACGCCTACTCCAGCCAGGGAGTCACCCCGGGGGCATACTCACTTTCCACACACATCACACAGCACTCCAGCAACGGAGGATACCCGGGGGCATCCCAACAAATCATTCCCCGCAAGAGAACTGGCACACAATTCCCAAGGTTGGCCTGACCTTACCCCAAATCCTACAGGGGGTCAAACATACACAGAGTTAGTCGAGGAACCAAGTCCCGACTACAACAACCCTAGCACAAATCAGGGAACACCTGAGTTTTGGGAAAGTACAGAAACCCACACGAGCCCGAACACAGAATGGGGTTCAGGGAATGGACAGCCTCCTGACAGGTCTTGGACTGACCTAGGAGGTTCTACAGAGACGCCCAGCAGCGGCTATCACTTCAAGGGGCCTGAGGGTCTACAGCTAGGTAGGTCAACCAGGTCACAAAGTAACAGAAGCCCTGGCCTGACGAGCCCGGTGGGCAAGCAAGCAGGCCAGGCATCGGGGCACAGTCCTTGGAAGACACCAGGGCACAATAGAGAGAACAGGCTCACGCCTCCCTCCAGTCAGGGGACTTATGCCAGTAACCCAGAGCTAAGAAGGTCACAGAGAGCAAAGAAATCTCCTAAGTATCTAGAAGATTACATAACATTGCTGGCAAGGCAAAAGCCAGTAATCAGTGGGAGCACTGGGGAGCAAAATGTCATATAAAATAAATGTTGTATGTTGGTAGTAGTTTTAGCCCGGGGGAAAGGGGTGTTATGTCCCGAGCCTTTGCAAACGGCTCGGGCGTTTGCAGGCAGTCCCGGGCAGGTGCAAAGCTGCCCGGGACCAGACAGGCTGTCGCCAGCGCCGTGCGCATGCGCGGGTGCTGGCGCGGGAAAAGTAACCCATTTACCCGGGAGTTGCCTATATAAGAGGCTGCGAGGCGTTTGGGCGAGGCTGAAGCCATCTTCCTGTAAGCTGAACGCTGAATAAATGAAACTGAGAACTCCAGCTGCTTCTCATGTCTGTTTTCCTGCCACGGACTCAACATTGATGACTGGGAGATTTCCACATTTCCATTGTTCATTCTGACAGTGGTTTATCTTCAGACAGAAAAGTACTTTAAATGGAGAACAGTCCTCATCGAACAGGATCTATAATCACCATAAAAGTCATCCAGCTGCTTGATCCAGGCTAAGAACATTAGAACCTGATTGCTGCAGGATGTCAAAGCAACACAGGAAATCAAATCAGTCCGATTTAGCAAACAATAGCCTGGAGTTGAAATAGTGCTTTGCTCATCACCAGACTGCTTGTAACTCTGCTATTATAAAGCTAAATCAAGAGCATTAAACAGCTTCTAACTAAGGTTGCATTATTACTTCAAAAGAGATGGAGCTACATAAAACTTTATCAGGATGGAAGATGCCTAGTGACTTTTTAAAAATACAAAACTATTTTTAAAATATATAAGAAAGTAGAAGAAAAGGGTCTACATAAAGCATGCATTTTTAAAATACTAATAGAACATCAACTTTTAAAATACAAGGAAGCAAGTAATGTAATTGATACTTTAATATGCAGACAAAACCGGAACTAGTGGCCAGTGTTTAGAACAGTGGTTCTCAACTTGTGGGTCGCAACGACCATTTCACGGGGGTTGCCAAACAATGCAGTCTGCCGTTTATTTCCCTTTTCCTTAGCTGTGCTACTCCCTCTTATTCTATTGGCTTTTGAAAGCCAATAGAATAGACTCTATTCAAGAGACTCTATTCTATTGGCATTTGAAAGCCAATAAAATCTATTGGCTTTCAAAAGCCAATAGAATAGACTCTCTTGAATAGAGTCTAATTCTATTGGCTTTCAAAAGCCAATAGGAATTGTCCAGGCTGTCTCTGCCTTGCTGAGCCTACCAAAAGTCCCAGTCTGCAAATGGTGCTGCAAGTTGTCTGCAGCTAAGGCGAGCTTTCTGGACATTTCCACCCCTCCCTGCTGAGCAACTACTAAAAGTAAGTAAAAGAGGGCCAGGGGTGGGAGGTGGGAGGCCAGGGGCACAGGGAGGGTTGCTGGCACACATGTGGCCCGGCGGGTGCCTTACCTCCCTTGGGCTTGGCCAGCTGGTGGCCCAGCCAGTGATCGGCCTGCGCCCTCACTGCTACGTGCCATGGCTGCCCAGGAGTGCCTGGGCCTGCCTGCTGCCGCACTGAACATGCGGTGGCCAAGGTAAGGCTAGCGGGGCAGCGGTGGGTGCAGGGAGGGCTGCTGGCACATGTGGGGCCCGGCAGGTGCCTGATATCTTTTGGGCTGGGCCGTCGCTGCCGCTTGTCAGCTATGCCTCAGCTGGTGCAGGGGGCAGACCACGCATGTGCGACGCTCCTGGGCCGAGGCGTTTGCTGGGCGATGGCCTGTGTTCAACCTTGGCCTGCCCAGCATGCGCTCCAGCCGCAGGAGAGAAAGCAGAGCATGTGCGCCTCCTCCTGCCCTGCCCGCAGGGAAATACAGGTAGTCCTCAACTTACGACCACATGGTTGGGGGTCACGTCATTAGGAAGGTTGAGAACCACTGGTTTAGAACTATATGAAATCATGAACTATATTTATTGCCTAAATGCATAAACTAAAGTTTTTCCACAAACTATTTTAAGGGCATAAACTTAAAATTGCTAGATGCTGCTAATGTTCTCTCTCTCTCTCTCTCTCTCTCTCTCCCTCCCTCCCTCCCTCCCTACCTCCCTCCCTCCCTCCCTCATCCATACATATATACATACATACATACATACATAAAATTCTGATTAAGAATTTTGGTTATAATAGTAAAATGTAATACAAACTAAATTTAAAGAAAGAAAATTGAAGAAGTAAAAAGTACAAGAAAAATGAGGAAAGATAAAAAGAGAGAAAAAAGCAATAATATAACAAGGAAAGAAAAAAGAAATATATAGAAGAAACTTCTAACCTTCATTACAACAAAAATAAACAAATTTAGCAACTCTTCAATCCTTTCAAAGGTTACAAACATGTATCTCTTCATCCCATATCTCAACTGTTATCTAAAGACAAATCCATAAAAACACATCCCTCTTTTCACTCCCTGGTGTCAGCAAAAAGATTGCCAGAGGTAACAACATATTTTAATCTTGATCAAATAAAGCAACTTTATATTCCTGCCTTTTATTTATAACAGTTAAATCTTTATTTTATTCAAATATTGTTGTAGGATTTGATTTCTCTCCATTTCTTCCTTGTCCCATTGCACAGAGTTTTTCAATACATTAACAAGACTCTTTTGTAAAACCAATAAGAAAAGAAAGTTAGAAAATATTACTTCACAGAATGAGTAGTGGACGCTTGGAACCAACTTTCAGCAGATGTAGAGGGTCAGTCATCAATAACTGAGTTTAAACATGCTTGGGATAAACACATGTCTATTATCTGACAAAAATTTAAAAATTATTGTTATTATTAAAAATAATTAAAATAAATTAATTAACTGAAGAAAATAAAAACAAACTGAAAGAGCAGATTCGAGGGACTACTGAGTCTTTTTCTGCAGTCAGATTTTTATGTTTCTATAAAAATAAAATTCTAGGCCACTCTCTTGGTTTGCCATGTGTATTTTTCTTTTAATTTTTAAAGCCTCGGCCAATTTCTTTTGTAGATCTGGTGAAACATCCTTTTCTATATCATTCTCTTGGTCTATTAGTTGTAAATTGAGTTTTGATATCTTCTCTATGTTGTGAGCTAATTTTTTTCTACATTCATTATTTCTTTAATAATATAATTTGGACATAGTTATCCACAGAAGTAGAAATCACTGCTGACATTGAAGATATTATGGCTACTATTTTCTGAGTTCATTCTTCAAGCTCCTTAGAGTATTTTCATTATCAGAACATTTTGCAACATTTTGTAGATTTGGAAATATTTCCTCTACTTAATAACTTCAGTCCTTTCTAATGTCCAGTTTGAAATCATGAAATTACTTTTTGTTTTGTCTTCTAAGAACCAAAATAGAATACATTTATCATGGGAAGCTGTTACTTCTTTATACTTAGTTCCAAAACTTATTGTAAAAAAAATTCAATGTTTCAATTTTATTTGGAAAATTAGTTCAAATTAATTATAAATTAGTTATTTTTCCAAGATCAAAATCTTATTTAGCTTTTTGCTATTTATTTCAGATTTTTAAAATTCTTAAGCTTGCATTTAAAATTTTCCTTCATTCAGAATTGAAGCAGACTCACCCAGAATTTTCAAACTTGTTGGTCTGTAGATTTCTAATGGCTTAGAAGTAACTAAAAAGCAATTCCTGAAAGTGATTAGAAAGTGAGGTTTGCAAATTTAGTGTCTTTTAAAAGTTTCTGTCATGGTTGCTCCTGTCATTTCCTGGTGTTCAAACCCACCGAAAATCACTGTCCTATGATCGCCTCATGAGGAGCAGCCATCCAGAGCAATGTGGACAATCTCCTATCCTCTCCTTATCTGGAAAGGTTGCAAGTATCCAGTCTATTCATCAGTTCCTTGGTCTTTACCACAATTGTTGGCTCTGCTTTTCAGAGCCATCTTCAGTTCACCATAGCTCCCCTGGAAGTCTGTTTTTTTCATATCCTATGGCAGATGGGATCATTTAAACCATTTATTGACTGCATTTGGATGCCTACAACTCTGTACTTCAGCAGGTAACACATATACTCATGACTCTTCTTTTCTGATACAGCCTCAAGTGAGTGCTTAGAAGCATTTGCTTTTGCTTTCCATGTTATGTAAAAATGTGGCCATGATATTGGGAACATCTTATATACAAGCCTGAAACTGAAATAATGCTCTTCTACGCTTGCCAGCATAATCAAGGGCATATACTCAATCCAAGAAAGACTACCTGTATTTTTGGGAAGATTTCACAAGTGGTGCTTTTAAGAATAAACAAAATATTATTAAGGCTGTAGGAGAATTGTTACAGAGAATTATGATAAAGATCTCATTAGGAAATGGCCCAATTTTCCTTGTGAATGATTTAGTAAAAGAAAACTACATTAAAATTAATTTGAATTCATCCTTGCCAGGCAGAAAACCTCTCTGTAGTAAACAACAACCTTTTAATTAGACAAGTTGCCCTTTTGTTTTCTAACAACAGCCCAACAGATATGTTTCCGCCATACTCTTATGAGGATTAGCTAAAAGAAACTGCATGTTGAACTTCACCTTTTAATTAACTTTTAATGAATTGTTATCCAACAGAGCCTGTCACACTCAGAACACCAAAATAGGGGCACATCTACAGCTCCACATTAAAGAAAATTTTGAAAAATATATTCTGTATATATTATGTTTCCTCTCTGTCATACTTGTGTACTTCTATAACACTGCTCAATCATAAGTATTGATTCAGAGTCAGATAATCTCATGTTATTTAGAATATGCTTTATAAAGTCATTACTGAACAAAGCAATGCAGGGCAGAAGCAATATCTAATTATATAAACGTACCATCTTTATTTGTCAGTTTCCATTGCAGGGAAATAGATTTTCTTTATTTATGATAGCCTCGGTAGAATTATTTTAGGTGGAGCTTTGTGGAGAGGTGTTGGCTGTCATGCCTTTGGTTGTTGGCAACATAGGCTCCTGTCTAGCTTGACAATGATTGGATTCTGGGAAGAAGCTAGATCGAGCTGAGGATCTGTTGTATGGCGTGTGTAATCAATCTTGGCACTTGCTGTCAGAAAGATAACTTTGGTTCTGAGACTGGAGGATCATTAGGAATGATATATCAAATGCTCGAAAACAAATAGGGGCTTAATCTTCAATAAAAGAGAACATCAGCAAAAAGTGCTTTCCATGATTCTGGTTACCTGACATGCCGGGAGAAATTGGCAGGTTTACCTGTACTACATTTTGTTTTTCCAGTGTTTACAGAATTCACTCAGCATATATTGCCACAGAAGACAACAAGTCCATTTTACCATGCAAAAGATGGAAGTGAAAATGGCCTCACATTTAAACCTACAATCTTAGATTGTTTAAAATCAATAAGTTATTTCCTCCCCAAAGTCTTAGTTGGTGTAGACAAATCCTAATTGATGAAGCTGAGAATTCAGACCTCTCTTTTTGGTTCAAAGCCAATCTGCTTCCAATATGTTACTACAATTTGTGGACTTTTCTAAAATATAATTTCTAATAAAGGAACAGGCTTGTCTACTACCAAAATGGAAGAAAACATTCCACATCTTGACTATGATTTAATATTGGAGAAAATTTTTGAAATGACAGAAGACTTCAAAACTTATTGGAAATCTAGGAGACAATCTAAAGATACCATCTTGGCACTTCCAACTGACCCTTCGATAATGAATCAAGCCATGGAACAAGGAACAACAGAGCAACAACAGAGCAATTCTGAACAGGCTTTCACACATTGAGACACATATTTTAAAGAGACAGAGATATTATGCTTACAACCCAATGTTGAATCTACGCTGGGAGAAAAGGTGGTAACCACTGAGCCAACCAATTCTACACAACGTTACCTACAACGGATGGGTAACTTGGATGATCAAGAACTAACTGTAACTGACTCAGTTCAAATATCAAAAATAATAAAGACTGACACTCAGATACAACTTTCTGGAAAATACAACAAAGCGGATAACTTATTCATAATTATAACAAGGAATAAAAGTCAATACAATATTTGGATGATATTGGCAGGAAGAGAAGAAAATTTTGCTCAGTTTGAATTGGTTAGAAATTTTTGTAATCAAAGTTTGAGGTTTGATAATCGAAAAGTTTTATTATGGGAATTAACTTGGCATAGAACAGTGGTTCTCAACCTTTTTAATGCCGTGACCCCCAACAGGTTGTAAGTTGAGGACTACTCAACCGGTTGTAAGTCGAGGACTACTCAACTGGTGCAGCACCGTTTGCAGAATGGGACTTTTGGCGGGCTCAGCAGGGCAGAGACAGCCTGGACAATTCCTATTGGCTTTTGAAAGCCAATAGAATTAGACTCTATTCAAGAGAGTCTATTCTATTGGCTTTCAAAAGCCAATAGAATAAAAGGGAGTAGCACAGCTAAGGAAAAGGGGGGGGGGAAATGGCAGGCTGCATTGTTTGGCGACCCCCGTGAAATGGTTGTTCGACCCCAAATGGGGTCCCGACTCACAGGTTGAGAACCACTGGCATAGAAAGAAAGCTAGAATCAGGTTTAAATGTGAGATAAAACGCTACTTGATGGATTAAAAAGGCTTTAGAGATTTTGTCTGATTTAATAATGAAAGAAGGATGAGAACTGACTGTTATTATAGTTGATAATTATTAGGAGTAAACTTGTTTAGGGGTTAAAAAGAGTTTATAGATGTAGAGTGATGAAATGATAGAACATGTTTTTTAAAATAGATATGTATATTTTGGAATTACATTATTATTTTAAATATGATAATTATTTTGAAATAGAGAGAGAATTTCTGTCTGATTTAATAATGAATGAAGGCAGGGAATTTCTTGACATTATACTTGATAAGTATTTGAAGGTGTAAACTTCATAAAAGGGCTTAAAAAGATTTTTTATAGATGTAGATTGATGAAATTGTAGAATATATTTTTAAAAATAGAACTGTATTTGTTGGATTTATATTGTTATTTTAAATATGAAAAATATGTTGTAAGAGCTACATGTGATAGGGAAAAAATAGTCTTAATGACTGATCTAATATTAAGGATACCTGAAATCCCAATTAGATGTTTATTGAAATGTAACTGGAATAAGACAATTGTAATTAGTAAAGCTTAAAACAGGATATAGATTATCATAATTGCAAAGTGATTGAGGATTTTTGTTTGATGGAACTTTATCTAAAATTGTATTAATTTTAATGTAATATTATTCCTTGTAGAGAGGAAATTGTTTATAATTAATTTGAGCTATATGTATATGATTTTGTTCTTGAATGATTTGACACACTGACCACCACGTTGTGTCCCAAGCTTTTGTAAAAAATGGAAAAAAACAATAAAACTTTTATAAAAAAAAGAAATGAAAAAGCAAATAACCAAGAAATCATTTCCACTCTCTGTTAGTCATACTAAAGTACTTACTAAAGTACTAAAGTATGACTAACATAGAAACTTTAGTTAATAAAGGATGAAGATAATTTTTTTATTGACTGACAGCTGTAATTGTTTTGGCTTTATGACCTCTGTATATGTATCTATTTTGAAATAATCTGTGGGTGATGTCATATATTGTTTAATTTTTATTACTGAAAAGTAGAAAGGACTATTAGCAGAAGAAAATTGTCATATAAGTTTAAATTGGATGCAATCCTGTTCCATTGTATTTAGAGATCAATTCTGTCTAGCCTTGGGCTAGAGAAAGTCTGTTGTGGATGGGAATCTTGGAAATTGTACTTGACTGTGTGTGAAAACCAACTTGAAAACAAATATTCATTTATTATGTTTTTCCAAGATTATATAATTTTGGATTGATTTTTTTCAACATTGTTTGAGCATAGTTATTTGTGTAAATCAGATAAATTGAAAACACAGTAAAATTATTTTTTGATAATTTCTATGCTCATCTGTATGTTATTCCTAAACAAGTCCATAGTTATGTTTTATGCTCAAGGATAAACAAGAAAGTAGCATTCCTTAGTTCAATTCAATAGCTGGCTTTTGTAAATCATGCTTCTCATCTTACAAAAATCATGGATTTTAACAAATATCATTCAGGTTAGCCAAGATTTGGCTCAGACTCTCTGTTTCTCTCACCACTTGATTCTGTAATACTTCATTCCAGTGCATACATTTATTCTGGTGAATCACAGTCACATGCTGTGCAATGTTATGCAATAATACAGATAATCCTCAGCTTACGACCACAACTGAGCCCAAAATTTCTGTTGCTAAGTGAGACATTTGTTAGCTGGCATACTGTTTTCAGTGAAAATTACTTCTGAATCCCAGTTTCTTTTAGGCCTATGAAGTGATTGTAATCTATGCAATAATATTCATTCAGTAATGCTGCAATCAAGTATGGAATATTGAGGAGAATATGGAATTGTATTGAAGAGGCCACAGAACGGGGATATTTCTGACTGAACACATTTGACATTAATTAAAATGCTGAAGAAATAACATGTCAAAAAATTGAATTATCCAATTCTAAATCAATGGGATTTCTGATGTGGACTTTTGTGAAACATATTTCACATTGATGGAATTTTAGATAGCTTTTATCTGGGTTTTATTTTTATATCTACTTATCTGAAAATCAGCTCAGAGAGACCTGTTTATAATAATCATACATATATAAGTTTTAATTGTATTTCTAATTACTGTATATGTCTTATCCATAGTTATAACATTATCATGCAGATTAATTCAAACCTTTGTAAATAAACAGAGTTAGTTTCCTCTTTGAATTTTTATTCTACAGTTCTGGGGAAAACCTTGTTTCAGTCAAAGAAATAAGATCAAAGCCGTGTGTGTGTGTGTGTGTGTGTGTGTGTGTGTGTGTGTGTGTGTGTGTGTAGGCTTGAGCGGTGGGGGAGGGGGAGGAATGAATAACAATGGTTGTTTTCCCCCAGTAGCTATGTTTGCAGCCATATTTATTATAAGTAGCCTTGGGCAAAAAACTTATACCTCTCATTAATCCAAATCAGCTTTCCTGGGTTGCATGCTAAATGTGGTTGCAGTTGCCACATAGTATATGTTTTCTTTCACGCCTTTTGTTCTTCAGTACAGCACTTACGAAACTAAGGAACAATTGTCACGTCCCATTGCATGAATAAAATGTACAAGAATTGATGGGGCTTTCTATCTAATGTAGTTACCATGAACCTGGTTTGTTTATTTAATGAACAAAATGTCACAGTGTATCTGCATCCTATTGACATCTGAAACAGTGGCAGCTGCTGGTGGCAGATTTCCTGAAACAGAGGTGCAGAATTAACCAAGGCAATTTGCATTTCATCCCAACCAAAATTCTTTTTGAAAATATTCTTTAAAAGTGTATATATGCATGTATGCACACACGCATATGTTCTGCACAGATGTTTTGTGAACTACTATGAAATGGCAGAGAGGCAAAGGCCTGCTAAAATCATACCAAAATATATTTGCAGGATGCTTAGAATTATGATTTAATTATCTAGAGGTATTTCAGTCAAAAGAAAATGTCAACCATGGTTGTATTTAATGTAATTTTTGTACTTATGAGATAAAAATATAGGGAATTATGAAAAATACTACAATTCATAGTAATAATGTACTGATATTTCTCTTTTTAACCTGCAAACTATTTTTTATTAACTATCACGATTTTTTCAGCAAACCTATAAGGCTGATCATTTCATGCTTCTCAATATCAGCTTTGATATTGAGGGGAGGAGACCATAGTCATGGCAGAATAATCTGTTTAGGGAAACTTAAAGGCAGATATGGCTGAGCAGAGACTTGAAGTCAGTTCCTCCAGCTGAGGTCCAACATCATAAATCTAAAGCTGCAGCTTTCCTTATTTGTAATTAAGTTCCTTCAACTCAGTGGGATTGACTTCTGGCAACTTTGGCTGAAGTTAAGTAGCATTTGAACTGATTACTACTTGGCTGGAAGACCACCAAGCTTTAATGAGGTTGGAAATTAAATATATATATATTCTTAGATGAAGGAAATAGCAAATAACTTCCATATTTGTTGCCAAGAAGATGTATGTCCATGAAGTCACAGAAGGGAGATATTTCCTTTTAGATATGTGTAAGGTTACATTCTTATCCTGATTACTATTTCATTCAAGCATTTTTACTGTAACTGTAACTGTAAGGACCCACCCCACTTTGCATCTTAAGAAGACAGAACTCTTGGAATAATTCTTCCAACAGGAATCCTTTATTAAGAGAAAATGGTTGCAGGCATGCTAGACAGGACTTGGGGTCCAAGCTCTCCCATTCAAGGTTTTAAGGGGTTCCCCAGTAGTCCCACCCAATCAACCCCCCTTCCAGTGATAGTTTCAAGTATCACAATTCCACCCCGTTTCTTCTTTCTTCCGTCTGGATGGAGACTTCAGATAACTACATGAAAGGCAAATACTCTTCTTTGTTAATGCTAATGTTCTCTGGATGCTAACGCTTTGAGGTTACAATAGGTTACAATAAACACACATTCAGCATTCAGCTCTTTGAAGTCTACTGAAGGAAGTGAGGGCCATAAAGCCCCTTTGTTCTCCCCCTTCTCTCCCTCTTATGGCAGAATCCAAAGAAGGCAGAATTGGGAGTTTCTATATTTGATAATTAAAGATGAAATATGATTGGATTCTGACATCCGGCCCCTCTTAACAATAAGAGAGATCCACCTGAAAGAAAACACAAGTAAAAAATTTAGTTAGGCTTGTTAGGATACTCTGTGTGAAACTTCTTCAATAGCTTCGGGGCTCTGACGTGACGTTTATGGACCCACTCATTTTGTGAGGCAGGGAGGTGTTTCCAGGCAACTAGGTACTGAGTTGTTCCACGATATCTCCTAGAGTCAAGGATCTCTTTTATTTCGAAGTGTTGTTCCCCCTCCACCATGATTGGAGGTGGTGGGGGGGGGATTTTTGGCCGTAGAGGTGACTGATGCTCTCTTTTCAGCAAGCTGCAATGAAAAATTGGGTGTATTTGCCTGAGGTTTTTGGGTAATTCTAATTCTACTGTTACTGGATTTATGATCCTTTTAATTGGAAAAGGTCCTATATATTTTGGTCCAAGTTTTTTACAGGGCTGTAGGGACTTTAGGTATTTTGTAGATAAGTACACCATTTCTCCTATAATGAATGGTGTAGGCTCAACCCTTTTTTTATCGGCTTGTGCTTTGTATGCCCGCCTAGCTTCATCTAGTGATTTTCTGACTATTGGCCAGGTGTTTTGTAGGTTTTCCATCCATTCTTTCAGTGAAGGGATCGTTGGTTCTTTTGGGGTTAACTCTGGCATAGGGTTGAAACTTTGGCCGTTGGCTATTTGAAAAGGAGTGTAGCCTGTGCTGGAGTGGACTGCATTATTGTAGGCAACTTCTGCAAAAGGAAGTAAGTCCGTCCAATCACTCTGTTGGAAATTTAAAAAACATCTCAAATATTGCTCAAGTACCGACTGGCACCGTTCCGCTTGACCATCTCCTTGAGGGTGGTGGCTAGATGTCAATCCCTGAGTGGTCCCTAAAAGGGATAAAAATTCCTTCCAAAATGCAGACGTAAATTGCACTCCCCTATCAGAGATGATGCGTTGGGGTGCCCCGTGCAATCTGTAAATGTGCTGGATGAAAAGTTTTGCTAAGGCCTTTGCAGTGGGAATTTTTTGGCAAGGGATAAAGTGCACCTGTTTGGAAAATAGGTCCGTGACTGTCCAGATAACAGTATTCCCATTGCTTTCAGGCAATTCCACTATAAAATCCATGGCTATTTCCCTCCAGGGGGCTGAGGGACTTGCCACTGGTTGTAACAGCCCTGGCGATTTCCCTTGCAACCTCTTTGCTGATGCACAGGTTGGGCAGCTGGCAACATAACTTTCTATGTCCTTTTTTATTGATGGCCACCAAAATTGCCGTTTAATTAAGTGTAAAGTTTTTACAAATCCAAAATGCCCTGCTGATTTTGTGTCATGGCAAAGTTGCATGAAAGTTAGTCTTTGAGTTGTTGGTATATATAACTTTTCCCCTACCCAAGGCAATCCGTCTCTCATTGTGCACACATGTTTGTTTTTCTGGAACCAATCATCTGTTTCCAAACTTTTTCTGAATTCAATCCCAGTTTGGCTGTCCAGTTGTGGTTTTATTTTGGCTTGGGTTCTTGTGGTTACTGGCGCTGCCAGTTGTGATTCTGCCATTATTGGTCTAGAGTCTGTGGTTCGTGCGCTGTTATATTGGGGCATGCGAGATAGTGCATCTGCCAGGAAGTTCTTTCTTCCTGGTAAATGTTTGAGCTTAAATTGGAATTGGTGAAAATGCTGGGACCAGCGGGCTTGTTTGGGATTGAGTTTCCTGGAAGTTTTCAGGGCTTCTAAATTTTTGTGATCAGTCCATACCTGGAAGGGGATTTTGTTGCCTTCCAGGAACTGTCGCCACGTGAGTAATGCCCAACGTATCCCATAAGCCTCCTTCTCCCATACGGGCCAGCGCTGTTCTGTTTCCGTGAGTTTCTTAGATGTATATGCACAGGGTTGCAATACTGCATCATCATTTTCTTGTAATAGCACAGCCCCCACTGCCACATCACTTGCATCTGCCTGTATTATGAAGGGCTTGTCCATGTCTGGGTGCCTTAGTACTGGTTCGGCAGAAAAAAGTCTCTTTAGTCTCTCAAACGCTGCTTGGCACTCCATTGTCCATGTTAATGGCTGGCTAGGTTTTACTGAGGGTGTTCCCTTCGTTTTTAGTAAGTTAGTGAGGGGCAAGGCTATCTGTGCAAATGAGGGGATGAATTGGCGGTAAAAATTTGCAAAGCCCAGGAAACTTTGTAGTTGCTTTCTTGTGCGGGGTGGTGCCCATTCTAATACTGCTCTGACCTTCTCTGGGTCCATTTCAATGCCCTGTGGGGATATGCGATAGCCTAGGTAGTCTATCCTTTCCTGGTGGAATTCGCATTTTGAGAGTTTGGCATATAGGTGAGCGGCTCGCAGCTTCTTTAAAACCGCTCTGACAAGTTTGACGTGTTCTTCTTTTGTTTCGGTAAAGATAAGAATGTCGTCCAAGTAAACAAGGACCCCCTTAAACAGGTGCTCCCTTAGAACGTCATTGATTAATTGCATAAAGACTGCAGGGCCCCCTTGTAATCCAAATGGCAAGACTTTGAATTGATAGCACCCCATGGGGCAGTTAAATGCAGTCTTCCATTCGTCCCCTTCCTTGATTCTCACGCGATAGTAAGCTTCCCTTAGGTCTAGTTTAGAAAAAATTTTCCCTTTCGATAGGTGTGACAGCATGTCTTTCATGAGGGGCAGCGGGTATAGGTTGCTTTCACTGATTGTATTCAGGGCCCTATAATCCACGCATAAACGTAAAGAGCCGTCCTTCTTCTCTCTAAAAAGGACCGGGGCAGCCACTTTAGGCTTGGCTGGCTCAATGAAACCTCTCTCCAGGTTTTTTTTTTATAAATCTTTCCATTTCCTCCTTCTCCTTTGGGCTCATGGAGTATAATCTGGGCTTCGGGAGTTTTGCCCCAGGCTTGAATTCAATGGTACAGTCTGTGGGTCGGGGGGGGGAAGCTCATTCGCCCTCTCCTCACTGAAGACTTCAGCAAGGTCCCTATATTCCTCTGGTATTTCTGTTAATCTTTTTTCCTCTCCTATGGATGCTTTTTCTATTCTTGATTCTGGTAGCCTCCCTTTGGGTTTTAAGTCCATAGGGTCCCCCTTCGGGAATTTGATTTCTGTCGTCCTCCAATTTACCCAGGGGTTCCATTTTTTCAACCATTCCATCCCTAGAATCATTGGGCATTCCATACCTGGGGTCACCACAAACGTTAAGTCCTCTTCATGGTTGCCCAGGGAGAGATGTATTGGCAAAGTGGCTAGGGTAGCTGGCACCCCCCCTGCTATGGATCCATCTAGCTGGCCAAATGAGATTGGTTGTTCCAGTCTCCTGGATGGGATGCCCAGATTCCCCACTAGTGTTGGGCTAATGAGGCAGCGGGTACAGCCAGAGTCTATTAAGGCTTTCACCTTCACAGCTTCGGGCATGGGGGGGATTAATATAGTCACTGTTTTGAAGATGGGTGTGATGCATCCACTTACCAGGGGTTCGCCCTCCGAGCTGTCATCTGAGGCATCCACCGGCCCTATGGTGTAGGCTGGAGTCCTTTCCCCTTGGTGAGCAGAGGTGGGGGTTTCTGCAATTTCCATCATTCTCATGGCCGTTTCTTTTGGCTTAGCTGAATACTTTCCGGGTTTGTTGATTGGGGATCTGTCTGGGTTGTGCTGGGGGCCTTTGAGCGGCATTCTACAGCTCGATGCCCTTCTCTTCCGCACTTGAAACATCTCATTTGCTTCTTGGCTGTATCCGATGATTTCACCGGTTGGTGTGTCAGCTCAGGCGGGGGGCGGCTCCATTGTTTTCCTCGGCGGTGCCTCTTCAATATGTCGATCTCTGCTTCCTCTGCCAAGACGTACCATTCCTCAAGTCGATGTGGGTCCCTCGGGGCAGGCAAGCTCATCATAGATCATAGTTTAGTCCGTCTTTGAAATGGCCAAGGAGGATGTCTCTGGCCAATTCAGTTTGCTGGCAATGGCCCGAAATCTTGTGTATACTCAGCCACTGGGCGTTTGCCCTGCCTCATCGTTGTTATTCTTTCACGGGCTTTGCGATCAGCCAGGGGGTCTTCAAATCGTCTTCTCAAAGAGGACATGAAACGGTTGAAGTTACTGAGTTCTGGGGCATTGGAGTCATGCAAGTTCACTACCCAATCCGCAGCTGGTCCATCCAGGGCAGATTGCACGATCCGGATGCGGGCTTTGTCGCTGGGAATATCCTGCCCATATTCCTCCATGTAGCTGAGGACTTGGGTTAGGAAAAACCCCAAGCGTGTTGGCTCCCCTTTGAATTTCACTTCCAACGGTGGACGTCTTGGAATGGATCGGTGCCTCCATTGTTGGTGGTAGTGCCTTCCGTCCAGATTGCCATCTGTGGTCCGGTAGGGGGTGGGAGCTCCTGGATCAGTAGATGTCCCTGGGGTTGCAGGTTCCATGTCCCCCTCGGTGTCCTCCCTTTGCGGGCTCCAGGAACTGTGGTGCAAGCCGTAGGGTCAGTATTCTCCTCTCCTAGGTGCAGCTGAGAGTTCATTTCATCAGGGTCAATAGCTTTCTTTAGGATCCAGTCTGAGTACGGTGCCCAGCTTCCTCCACTTGCGTGCAGGGATTTCTCCATCTCCTGCTTCCATTCTGGTTGCTTGGTCCCCCGTCTCAGGGTCACCTTTCTTGATTCCTTTCCCCACTCACTTTTCTTTCCAACGCCCATTGACCAGCGAGGCTTGTGGTCCCGTGTCTCCACCACTTCTTCTCCTGAGGAATCTGACCTCTCGGATCCCAACATCTGGCAAGGTTCCAACTGGGTCAGGGGCTCTCTTTCCAGGGAGTTTTCCCCCTCTCTTGCTCCAGTGTCTGACATGGTAAATTTTTTGCAAAATCCCCCGGCAAGGGTCTTCCTTCCAGGTGGATTAATTTTGCAAGTCCTGTCTAATGTAAGGACCCACCCCACTTTGCATCTTAAGAAGACAGAACTCTTGGAATAATTCTTCCAACAGGAATCCTTTATTAAGAGAAAATGGTTGCAGGCATGCTAGACAGGAATTGGGGTCCAAGCTCTCCCATTCAAGGTTTTAAGGGGTTCCCCAGTAGTCCCACCCAATCAACCCCCCTTCCAGTGATAGTTTCAAGTATCACAATTCCCCCCCGTTTCTTCTTTCTTCCGTCTGGATGGAGACTTCAGATAACTACATGAAAGGCAAATACTCTTCTTTGTTAATGCTAATGTTCTCTGGATGCTAACGCTTTGAGGTTACAATAGTTTACAATAAACACACATTCAGCATTCAGCTCTTTGAAGTCTACTGAAGGAAGTGAGGGCCATAAAGCCCTTTTGTTCTCCCCCTTCTCTCCCTCTTATGGCAGAATCCAAAGAAGGCAGAATTGGGAGTTTCTATATTTGATAATTAAAGATGAAATATGATTGGATTCTGACAGTAACCTAAGACATGATCTGATATACCATACTATAATCTAAATATCATACACTATGACAATATTAATCTGTAACAATATTTGAATAAAGTTCTGGGATTCAGTTGAATTCAAAATCTAACCAGACATCACCTCACTGGATTACCTTTTATGAGTCACTTTCTCTCATTTTAGCTTTTCCCCATAAAAAAGAAGAAAAACTGTTAACTGCTCAACACAGGAATAGTACTACGAAAATTGTGGATAACAACTGAGATCAATTTAATTGTTAGGTCACCTTTCTCCACCTTGTGTTCTCCAGATGTGTTCCATTACTACTTTCATCATAGACCAGATAACATTGGAATGGAGTGGAACATCTGGAAATTTTCTTAGTAGACTGTGTATTTAATTTTAATCTTCCTCCACTGCAAAGCTTTATGCAATATGTGACACTTCTTAAAAGAAGTGTCCAAATAGAAAATGAAAATATAAATGAACATTCCTTAAGCTCTGAAATGGCATTTTAAGGAATGTGAAATGTACTATCAGAACATATGCTGATTCCTAATATATAAGAAAATTCAAAAGCTATAGACATGTCAAAAATCTGCCGTTTCAAGGTATGAGACATATATAAATACTGTATATGAAAACATAGAAATATATGAAAATAATCTACAAACATGAGTTTTATTACAGGGGTCCCCTACCTTTCTGGATTGGTGGCCTGGTGGGAAAGGGAGGGGCAGGCACCTTTATGAGCACATGCGCACACAGGCAAATGTGGTTGCGTACATGTGTGCATAAATGGGGCCGTGAGCATGTGCTGGTGTGCAGCTTATGGCTCAGCTAGTGCCGGCGCAAGGCTCATGGCTCACAGCTCGGTTAGCACTGGTATGCAGCTTGGCTGGTGCTGGCTTGGGGCTCACGGGTCGCGGCTTGGCTAGCGCCAACGAGAAGCTTGTGACTTGGCTGGTGCCGGTGTGTGGTGCACAGCTTGGCTAGCACCGGCAAGAGGCTTACAACTCATGGCTTGGCTAGCGCTGGCGCAAGGCTCATGGCTCGGCTAGTGCCGGTGCAAGGGGGGTGAGCACACACACATGTGTGCATGCACTGGCCAGCCACTCATGTGACCTAGTGGCCACGAGGCCATGGTCCGGTAGTGGGCTGCGGCCCATAGGTTGGGGACCTCTGTTTTATTATGAAAATACAATTACAAAAAGGGTGAACCTCATACAAAAATACATGAGAAGTAAGGAAAATGGGATTTTATGTGGTTGAGTATAGAAACTCTATAGAAAGAGCCCAAATGCAACTTGCAGTGGGGAAAAAAAGAACAATCTGACAAAAAAAAAATCAGCATCAGTGATCCAAGCAAAAGTCTTGCAAGATACAAGATTCAGATCCTTTTTAGTGAATCCAATAGGTACTCTACTTCCCCTAGTACTACTACTTAACTAATCTCAAAGTACCTAATCACTGGAGGACCTTTACTCTCACACAATGTCATGCCCTCCCCTCAGCCGTCTTTGAAGGTCGATACAAGAAGATTCTCTGTGAGGGGGACAACATCGCTGTGACTCTGGACACACACAAATAGCAAAACATGTACTCCTCCAGTGTCTGTACTACTGAGACATTCATGCCATTATTGTCACTATTATTATCTCCAGTATGTTACCATTATTGCATAAATACCCAGGATACATAGGACAATTTGATACCTCCATATTGCTAAATACCAACCCTGCTACAACATATTGTCAATGCTGTGACAATAGATGTCGTCGCTCTGATAACTGAGAATCAGCAGCCATTTTTACTTCTGCTTCTAGCGTGCCTTTTCTATTCCTTTAGAGTTCAGATGTAGAAGGGGGGTGGGGTAAATGCTTCAGGGCTTAGTTAGCCATAACAATGTAGAAGTGTGTGAACTCAAGGACATGGTCTGATAAGGTTTTGGCGGGCTGAGGAGCTTGTGAGAAAAGCCCGCGTCTTGTATTAATTAGGGAATGTGATTTATGACAGCATTTGTGGGGTGGGAATTGCAACTTGTTACTTTGTATCTGGAGGGAGGGAATCTCCGTTTTGGGTTCAACTATGTAAGTGTTGATACTACATTTCCTAATAAAATGTTCTTTAAGGAAGAATTCTTGCCTTGAAGTTCTTTTACCGATTTCATCTATTGGAACCATGATATTAACCCAAAACTACCTTTTTCTTTAAAATTACGGGGTCCTGAGCTCCAGTCGCCTACCCAAAGTAGAAGGGAGGCTGACAAAGACTTGGGGAAGATCCTAATATGGAGAAGAAGGAGAACTCTGTCACCAGCACCACAGCCACAGCTGGTACATCGGCGGATGGAGCGCAGGCCATCGTGCCAGTTCAAAGCACTGTCTCTGATGCTTCGGTGACGGGGGCAAGACCAAAGACTAAAGAACTCATCTGGTCATCTGAGTGGGCCCTGCATAGTGGAGACCTTAAGCAATCAGAAATGAGCCAGCTGAAGAGGGATTCTTCGAAAGCAACAGAGACCGAATACTTGCTGACAGCAAGTATTGTCCTCAAAGAACATGCTCTCTTGATAGAGGAGGGGCAAAGAAAATGGCACCATTGGGCAACTCAGGTGATTGGAAGTACCTGACTGAAGTCCGGAGCCAGTCAGTCGAGCATCTTAGGGAGATATTTGAAGGGCTGGAGATGGGAACCAAGGAATGTGCCACCCGTCCACTGCCTACCAGCAAAAAGGAGGATGATCGAGGCAGGAGCAGTTCCTCGACCAGAAGAAGTCCTAGTCCCATGCTAGGGCCAGGGCTCCCTC